>NW_027068641.1:0-2693 GCF_032884065.1 Artemia franciscana
CACGGACGAAGCTATTACCCCGAAAACTAAAACATTTGAAATAGGAAAAGAGCCTTTAATCACATTCTTTACCATGTGCAAAAATAAAATAGTCTAATATCTTCATTTTTTCAACATACGTAGCTATTACCCTCGAAAACTAAAACTTTTGACATAGGAAAAGAGCCTTTAATCACATTCTTTACCATTTGCAATCATAAAATAGTCTAATATCTTCATTTTTTCCACGGACATAGCTATTACCCTCGAAAACTAAAACTTTTGACATAGGAAAAGAGCCTTTAATCACATTCTTTACCATGTGCAATCATAAAATTGCCTAATATCTTCATTTTTCCACAGACATAGCTATTACCCTCGAAAACTAAAACTTTTGACATAGTAAAAGAGCCTTTAATCACATTCTTTACCATGTGCAATCATAAAATAGTCTAATATCTTCATTTTTTCCACGGACAAAGCTATTACCTTCGAAAATTAAAACTTTTGACATAGGAAAAGAGCCTTTAATCACATTCTTTACCATTTGCAATCATAAAATAGTCTAATATCTTCATTTTTTCCACGGACAAAGCTATTACCCCCGAAAACTAAAACTTTTGACATAGGAAAAGAGCCTTTAATCACATTCTTTACCATGTGCAATCATAAAATAGTCTAATATCTTCATTTTTTCAACATACGTAGCTCTTACCCCCGAAAACTAAAACTTTTGAAATAGGAAAAGAGCCTTTAATCACATTCTTTACCATGTGCAATCATAAAATAGTCTAATATCTTCATTTTTTCAACATACGCAGCTATTACCCTCGAAAACTAAAACTTTTGACATAGGAAAAGAGCCTTTAATCACATTCTTTACCATGTGCAATCATAAAATAGTCTAAAATCTTCATTTCTTCCAAAGACATAGCTCTTACCCCCCGAAAACTAAAACTTTTGAAATAGGAAAAGAGCCTTTAATCACATTCTTTACCATGTGCAATCATAAAATAGTCTAATATCTTCATTTTTTCAACATACGTAGCTATTACCCTCGAAAACTAAAACTTTTGACATAGGAAAAGAGCCTTTAATCACATTCTTTACCATGTGCAATCATAAAATAGTCTAATATCTTCATTTTTTGCTCGGACATAGCTATTACCCCCGAAAAGTAAAACTTTTGACATAGGCAAAGAGCCTTTAATCACATTCTTTACCGTGTGCAATCATAAAATAGTCTAATATCTTCATTTTTTCAACATACATAGCTCTTACCCCCGAAAACTAAAACTTTTGACATTGGAAAAGAGCCTTTAATTACATTCTTTACCATGTGCAATCATAAAATAGTCTAATATCTTCATTTCTTCCACAGACATAGCTCTTACCCCCGAAATCTAAAACTTTTGACATAGGAAAAGAGCCTTTAATCACATTCTTTACCATGTGCAATCATAAAATAGTCTAATATCTTCATTGTTTCCACGGACGAAGCTATTACCCCCGAAAACCAAAACTTTTGACATAGGAAAAGAGCCTTTAATCACATTCTTTACCATGTGCAATCATAAAATAGTCTAATATCTTCATTTTTTCAACATACGTAGCTCTTACCCCCGAAAACTAAAACTTTTGAAATTTTAAAAGAGCCTTTAATCACATTCTTTACCATGTGCAATCATAAAATAGTCTAATATCTTCATTTTTTCAACATACGTAGCTATTACCCTCGAAAAGAAAATTTTTGAAATGGGAAAAGAGCCTTTAATCACATTCTTTACCATGTGTAATCATAAAATTGTCTAATATCTTCATTTTTTCCACAGACATAGCTATTACCCTCGAAAACTAAAACTTTTGAAATAGGAAAAGAGCCTTTAATCACATTCTTTACCATGTGCAATCATAAAATTGCCTAATATCTTCATTTTTCCACAGACATAGCTATTACCCTCGAAAACTAAAACTTTTGACATAGGAAAAGAGCCTTTAATCACATTCTTTACCTTTTGCAATCATAAAATAGTCTAATATCTTCATTTTTTCCACGGACAAAGCTATTACCCCCGAAAACTAAAACTTTTGACATAGGAAAAGAGCCTTTAATCACATTCTTTACCATGTGCAATCATAAAATAGTCTAATATCTTCATTTTTTCAACATACGTAGCTCTTACCCCGAAAACTAAAACTTTTGAAATAGGAAAAGAGCCTTTAATCACATTCTTTACCATGTGCAATCATAAAATAGTCTAATATCTTAATTTTTTCAACATACGTAGCTATTACCCTCGAAAACTAAGACTTTTGACATAGGAAAAGAGCCTTTAATCACATTCTTTACCATGTGCAATCATAAAATAGTCTAATATCTTCATTTCTTCCTAAGACATAGCTCTTACCCCTGAAAACTAAAACTTTTGATATAGGAAAAGAGCCTTTAATCACATTCTTTACAATATAAAATCATAAAATAGTCTAATATCTTCATTTTTTCCACGGACGAAGCTATTACCCTCGAAAACTAAAACTTTTGACATAGGAAAAGAGCCTTTAATCACATTCTTTACCATTTGCAATCATAAAATAGTCTAATATCTTCATTTGTTCAACATACGTAGCTCTTACCCCCGAAAACTAAAACTTTTGAAATAGGAAAAGATTCTTTAATCACATTCTTTATCTTGTGCAATCATAAAATAGTCTAA
>NW_027068642.1:0-2690 GCF_032884065.1 Artemia franciscana
GACTTACCTTCCTATTCTTCCAAACTTTTTTTAACTGTGAAAAAACACCCTGAGTCTTGGCTATTCTACTTTAACATCTTCACTGCTCCCACCATCTTTACTAATAATACTACCAAGGTAAGTAAAGCTACCCACCTGATCAATGCTTTCGTTACCCAACGTCACCTTTTCGTGTTCACTTATTCCTAGCCTTAGTGACTTAATCTTCTTAACATTAATTTTCAAATCTATTCTAGCACCTGAACTCGCAAAACCTCTAAAAGTTTATTCATATTCTCACACTTTCATCTAAAATGCTTGAATCATCAGCTTGATCTAAGTCCAGGCGAGTTTTACCTCCCCAATGGATTCTGTGGTCTCCCATTCCCTTTCCTGCGCTCAATAAGATAAAGTCCATCAAAATCATTCATATAAAATGGGATAGAACACAAACCCTGATGAACTCCCGATTTAATACACAACCAGCTGCTAATCTCATTTCCTAACTTAACCGCAGCAGTATTATTCTTGTACATAGAACTAATCACTTTAATGTGTTTGTGTGGTATACCATATAAGGATAAGAACTTTGCTAAAGCTCTTCTATCAACAGAATCAAACGCTTGCTCATAATCTAAAAAGCTGATGACTAAATGTGTTTAACAACTAAGGCACACCTCAATTATTAGCGTAAGAGTAAAAATTTGGTCGAAACTTATTTTACCTTTTCTAAAACCGCACTGTTCTTCTCTTAAAACTTTGTATACAGCATATCTCAGTCTAAGAAGTATTACATTACTAAGTAATTTGCTACCCACAGAGACCAGACTAATGCTTCGATAATTCTGACACACTCTCATCACGTTTCTTATAAAGTGGTTTAATTAAGGTTTTCCTAAAATCGTTAGGTACTTCCCCTTTTTCAAAAATTATGTTCATAATCTTCAGTAGTTTATTTCTAACCTCAGAGCCACCATATTTAAGAAAGTCATTTACCACACTATCAGCACCCGGAGGCTTATTATTTTTTTATCTTTTTAGTACTGTCACTGATTCTTCCTCACAAAACAAATCTTCCTTCACATCTAAGGTATCACAAACTTTTTCATTTTCCTCTATTTCTTTTTTTTGTAACTGTATCCTGGTTTATCACATTCTCAAATATTCTGTCCATCTCTCTTTAACTTTTTCATTATCACTAATTGTGACCCCATTCCTATCCTTAACTGGGACAAGTCTGGATTGACTACTCCCTCTCAACTTATTAACATGCCAGTATAACATTTTACTATTGTATCTTCTAGCAGTATGTCTAGCAGTGTGTCTTCTCGTAGTCGTAGTTGCGACTACAACTACAGCTTAGCAAAAACTTCTTGTGCTCACGGGTCTCAGTCCCAGCCATAATAGTAGTTTAATTTAGATTAACTGACCAGAAACTAAGACTAGGTTTCAACCAGTTATATCGAAGATTAGTGGCAAGAAATTTGACTGGAATAGAGATTGAGCAAATGGTACAAATAAGGAATATTTATGCTTAAGTGTTAATTTTCTTGAAGAGCTTATTGTGCATTTGGAGAACAAAATTTTTTGTATGATAAGACAGAGAAAACTTGCAAAAATACTTCGATGAAGCAAAAAATCTTCTTGGCTATATGGAGATTTCCCTTGTCCATATCCTTCTTTTTCTTTTGTTTTGCGAGCTTGGCTTGCAATGAGTATATATAGTCCCAATCCAAACGATGCCCTAAAAGTCCTCATCCATATTTTTCAACTCTCAATTCTTGCACCTAATACATAAGCTGATTGGACAAGACTGGTCGGTTTCGTAGAACCAGATTCCAGAAAGAACACTCCGTGTGAACGGAGAAGCGTGGAAACTAGGCACAATTACGACTACGCCCAAACCCCGTGTGATTGGTCACTCAGAGGTCCTTCAAAAGAATACAGCATTGCGAAACATTGGTTTAGCAGCAACAAGACATTGGTGCAGCAGCAAGGTCCTTCTAAGAAAATATGCATTTAACCATTGACTTCCCTTCAGAAGATGAACCATAACTGAATATCATAAATGAAACAAATTTTTATACCTTCCCAAAGGCCAGAACATAATTTGCACTCTACTGAAATGATACATGTGAATATGCATTATCAGTTTAATATCCATATACTGATATATTGTTCTTATAATCTTAATAATATTTGACTTATTAAAGTTGTAAAAGTAAAAACATTAAATTTGTTTTCCCTATATGCAGAAGGTCTTAAAAAGAACAAATAAAAAACAAATAAATGAAGGACATGATTAATAGAAGGACAAATAAATGAATGTAAGACGGACAGTGCAAAGTGGATGTTTAGGGTGCCAAAGGTTCCATCTTATTTTAAAAACAATGGTTTGCAACGTAGATTTAATTTTTTCAACCTCAGTGATAACAATAGGCCCTAGGTTTAACAAAACTTAGTTTTATATTGAAAAGAATACATTTTATAATCTTTTTCTCGGAAAATAAGTCTGAAAGAGTATCATAGCCACTGCGCAGCAATAACTGGTAATAAAGACTACACCGTGAGTTCGTCATTATCATGGCGCCTTAGAGAAATGGTGAATGGAGAGAAAGGCGAGGAATAAAACCAGAATAAATGTGTAGCGGAGAATAGAGTGCCATCTGTTAAAAATTATTATTCCTTGGGAGGCAAATTTAAGCAAGTCC
>NW_027068643.1:0-2675 GCF_032884065.1 Artemia franciscana
ACATACGTAGCTATTACCCTCGAAAACTAAAACTTTTGAAATAGGAAAAGAGCCTTTAATCACACTCTTTACCATGTGCAATCATAAAATTGTCTAATATCTTCATTTTTTCCACAGACAAAGCTATTACCCTCGAAAACTAAAACTTTTGAAATAGGAAAAGAGCCTTTAATCACATTCTTTACCATTTACAATCATAAAATAGTCTAATATCTTCATTTTTTCAACAGACAAAGCTATCACCCTCAAAAACTAAAGCTTTTGACATAGGAAAAGAGCCTTTAATCACATTCTTTACCATTTGCAATCATAAAATAGTCTAATATCTTCATTTTTTCAACAAACGTAGCTATTACCCTCAAAAACTAAAACTTTTGAAATAGGAAAAGAGCCTTTAATCACATTCTTTACCATGTGCAATCATAAAATAGTCTAATATCTTCATTTTGTCAACATACGTAGCTATTACCCTCGAAAACTAAAACTTTTGAAATAGGAAAAGAGCCTTTAATCACATTCTTTACCATTTGAAATCATAAAATAGTCTAATATCTTCATTTTTTCAACATACGTAGCTATTTCCCTCGAAAATGGAAAAGAGACTTTAATCACATTCTTTACCATTTGCAATCATAAAATAGTCTAATATCTTCATTTTTTCAACATACGTAGCTATTACCCTCGAAAACTAAAACTTTTGACATAGGAAAAGAGCCTTTAATCACATTCTTTACCATGTGCAATCATAAAATTGTCTAATATCTTCATTTTTCCAACATACGTAGATATTACCTTCGAAAACTAAAACTTTTGAAATAGGAAAAGAGCCTTTAATCACATTCTTTACCATTTGCAATCATAAAATAGTCTAATATCTTCATTTTTTCAAAAGACAAAGCTATTACCCTCGAAAACTAAAACTTTTGACATAGGAAAAGAGCCTTTAATCACATTCTTTACCATTTGCAATCATAAAATAGTCTAATATCTTCATTTTTTCAACATACGTAGCTATTACCCTCGAAAACTTTTGAAATAGGAAAAGAGCCTTTAATCACATTCTTTACCATTTGCAATCATAAAATAGTCTAATATCTTCATTTTTTCAACATACGTAGCTATTACCCTCGAAAATTTAAACTTTTGACTTAGGAAAAGAGCCTTTAATCACATTCTTTACCATGTGCAATCATAAAATTGTCTAATATCTTCATTTTTTCAACATACGTAGCTATTTCCTTCGAAAACTAAAACTTTTGACATAGGAAAAGAGCCTTTAATCACATTCTTTACCATTTCCAATCATAAAATAGTCTAATATCTTCATTTTTTCAACATACGTAGCTATTACCCTCGAAAACTAAAACTTTTGAAATAGGAAAAGAGCCTTTAATCACACTCTTTACCATGTGCAATCATAAAATTGTCTAATATCTTCATTTTTTCCACAGACAAAGCTATTACCCTCGAAAACTAAAACTTTTGAAATAGGAAAAGAGCCTTTAATCACATTCTTTACCATTTACAATTATAAAATAGTCTAATATCTTCATTTTTTCAACAGACAAAGCTATCACCCTCGAAAACTAAAGCTTTTGACACAGGAAAAGAGCCTTTAATCAAATTCTTTACCATTTGCAATCATAAAATAATCTAATATCTTCATTTTTTTAACAAACGTAGCTATTACCCTCAAAAACTAAAACTTTTGAAATAGGAAAAAAGCCTTTAATCACATTCTTTACCATGTGCAATTATAAAATAGTCTAATATCTTCATTTTTTCAACATACGTAGCTATTACCCTCGAAAACTAAAACTTTTGAAATAGGAAAAGAGCCCTTAATCATATTCTTTACCATTTGCAATCATAAAATAGTCTAATATCTTCATTTTTTCAAAGTACGTAGCTATTACCCTCGAAAACTTATGAAATAGGAAAAGAGCCTTTAATCAAATTCTTTACCATTTGCAATCATAAAATAGTCTAATATCTTCATTTTTTCAACATACGTAGCTATTACCCTCGAAAACTAAAACTTTTGACATAGTAAAAGAGCCTTTAATCACATTCTTTACCATTTGCAATCATAAAATTGTCTAATATCTTCATTTTTCCAACATACGTAGCTATTACCTTCGAAAACTAAAACTTTTGAAATAGGAAAAGAGCCTTTAATCACATTCTTTACCATTTGCAATCATAAAATAGTCTAATATCTTCATTTTTTCAAAAGACAAAGCTATTACCCTCGAAAACTAAAACTTTTGACATAGAAAAAGAGCCTTTAATCACATTCTTTACCATTTGCAATCATAAAATAGTCTAATATCTTCATTTTTTCAACATACGTAGCTATTACCCTCGAAAACTTTTGAAATAGGAAAAGAGCCTTTAATCACATTCTTTACCATTTGCACTAATAAAATAGTCTAATATCTTCTTTTTTTCAACATACGTAGCTATTATCCTCGAAAATTTAAACTTTTGACATAGGAAAAGAGCTTTTAATCACATTCTTTACCATGTGCAATCATAAAATTGTCTAATATCTTCATTTTTTCAACATACGTAGCTATTACCTTCGAAAACTAAAACTTTTGAAATAGGAAAAGAGCCTTTAATCACATTCTCTACCATTTGCAATCATAAAATAGTCTAATATCTTCATTTTT
>NW_027068644.1:0-2683 GCF_032884065.1 Artemia franciscana
TCCTATTTCAAAAGTTTTAGTTTTCGAGGGTAATAGCTACGTATGTTGAAAAAATGAAGATATTAGACTATTTTATGATTGCACATGGTAAAGAATGTGATTAAAGGCTCTTTTCCTATTTCAAAAGTTTTAGTTTTCGAGGGTAATAGCTACGTATGTTGAAAAAATGAAGATATTAGACTATTTTATGATTGCACATGGTAAAGAATGTGATTAAAGGCTCTTTTCCTATTTCAAAAGTTTTAGTTTTCGAGGGTAATAGCTACGTATGTTGAAAAAATGAAGATATTAGACAATTTTATGATTGCACATGGTAAAGAATGTGATTAAAGGCTCTTTTCCTATTTCAAAAGTTTTAGTTTTCGAGGGTAATAGCTACGTATGTTGAAAAAATGAAGATATTAGACATATTTTATGATTGCAAATGGTAAAGAATGTGATTAAAGGCTCTTTTCCTATTTCAAAAGTTTTAGTTTTCGAGGGTAATAGCTACGTATGTTGAAAAAATGAAGATATTAGACTATTTTATGATTGCAAATGGTAAAGAATGTGATTAAAGGCTCTTTTCCTATTTCAAAAGTTTTAGTTTTCGAGGGTAATAGCTACGTATGTTGAAAAAATGAAGATATTAGACTATTTTATGATTGCAAATGGTAAAGAATGTGATTAAAGGCTCTTTTCCTATTTCAAAAGTTTTAGTTTTCGAGGGTAATAGCTTATGTTGAAAAAATGAAGATATTAGACTATTTTATGATTGCAAATGGTAAAGAATGTGATTAAAGGCTCTTTTCCTATTTCAAAAGTTTTAGTTTTCGAGGGTAATAGCTACGTATGTTGAAAAAATGAAGATATTAGACATTTTATGATTGCACATGGTAAAGAATGTGATTAAAGGCTCTTTTCCTATTTCAAAAGTTTTAGTTTTCGAGGGTAATAGCTACGTATGTTGAAAAAATGAAGATATTAGACTATTTTATGATTGCAAATGGTAAAGAATGTGATTAAAGGCTCTTTTCCTATTTCAAAAGTTTTAGTTTTCGAGGATAATAGCTACGTATGTTGAAAAAATGAAGATATTAGACTATTTTATGATTGCAAATGGTAAAGAATGTGATTAAAGGCTCTTTTCCTATTTCAAAAGTTTTAGTTTTCGAGGGTAATAGCTTTGTCTGTGGAAAAAATGAAGATATTAGACAATTTTATGATTGCACATGGTAAAGAAAGTTATTAAAGGCTCTTTTCCTCTTTCAAAAGTTTTAGTTTTCGAGGGTAATAGCTACGTATGTTGAAAAAATGAAGATATTAGACTATTTTATGATTGCAAATGGTAAAGAATGTGATTAAAGGCTCTTTTCCTATTTAAAAGTTTTAGTTTTCGAGGGTAATAGCTACGTATGTTGAAAAAATGAAGATATTAGACATTTTATGATTGCAAATGGTAAAGAATGTGATTAAAGGCTCTTTTCCTATTTCAAAAGTTTTAGTTTTCGAGGGTAATAGCTACGTATGTTGAAAAAATGAAGATATTAGACTATTTTATGATTGCAAATGGTAAAGAATGTGATTAAAGGCTCTTTTCCTATTTCAAAAGTTTTAGTTTTCGAGGGTAATAGCTACGTATGTTGAAAAAATGAAGATATTAGACAATTTTATGATTGCACATGGTAAAGAATGTGATTAAAGGCTCTTTTCCTATTTCAAAAGTTTTAGTTTTCGAGGGTAATAGCTTTGTTGTGGAAAAAATGAAGATATTAGACAATTTTATGATTGCACATGGTAAAGAATGTGATTAAAGGCTCTTTTCCTATTTCAAAAGTTTTAGTTTTCGAGGGTAATAGCTACGTATGTTGAAAAAATGAAGATATTAGACTATTTTATGATTGCAAATGGTAAAGAATGTGATTAAAGGCTCTTTTCCTATGTCAAAAGTTTTAGTTTTCGAGGGTAATAGCTACGTATGTTGAAAAAATGAAGATATTAGACAATTTTATGATTGCACATGGTAAAGAATGTGATTAAAGGCTCTTTTCCTATTTCAAAAGTTTTAGTTTTCGAGGGTAATAGCTACGTATGTTGAAAAAATGAAGATATTAGACTAATTTTATGATTGCAAATGGTAAAGAATGTGATTAAAGGCTCTTTTCCTATTTCAAAAGTTTTAGTTTTCGAGGGTAATAGCTACGTATGTTGAAAAAATGAAGATATTAGACTATTTTATGATTGCAAATGGTAAAGAATGTGATTAAAGGCTCTTTTCCTATTTCAAAAGTTTTAGTTTTCGAGGGTAATAGCTACGTATGTTGAAAAAATGAAGATATTAGACTATTTTATGATTGCAAATGGTAAAGAATGTGATTAAAGGCTCTTTTCCTATTTCAAAAGTTTTAGTTTTCGAGGGTAATAGCTACGTATGTTGAAAAAATGAAGATATTAGACTATTTTATGATTGCACATGGTAAAGAATGTGATTAAAGGCTCTTTTCCTATTTCAAAAGTTTTAGTTTTCGAGGGTAATAGCTACGTATGTTGAAAAAATGAAGATATTAGACAATTTTATGATTGCACATGGTAAAGAATTTGATTAAAGGCTCTTTTCCTATTTCAAAAGTTTTAGTTTTCGAGGGTAATAGCTACGTATGTTGAAAAAATGAAGATATTAGACAATTTTATGATTGCAAATGGT
>NW_027068645.1:0-2675 GCF_032884065.1 Artemia franciscana
AATGTGATTAAAGGCTCTTTTCCTATTTCAAAAGTTTTAGTTTTCGAGGGTAATAGCTACGTATGTTGAAAAAATGAAGATATTAGACTATTTTATGATTGCACATGGTAAAGAATGTGATTAAAGGCTCTTTTCCTATTTCAAAAGTTTTAGTTTTCGAGGGTAATAGCTATGTCTGTGGAAAAAATGAAGATATTAGACTATTTTATGATTGCACATGGTAAAGAATGTGATTAAAGGCTCTTTTCCTATTTCAAAAGTTTTAGTTTTCGGGGTAAGAGCTACGTATGTGAAAAAATGAAGATATTAGACTATTTTATGATTGCACATGGTAAAGAATGTGATTAAAGGCTCTTTTCCTATTTCAAAAGTTTTAGTTTTCGAGGGTAATAGCTATGTCTGTGGAAAAAATGAAGATATTAGACTATTTTATGATTGCACATGGTAAAGAATGTGATTAAAGGCTCTTTTCCTATTTCAAAAGTTTTAGTTTTCGAGGGTAATAGCTATGTCTGTGGAAAAAATGAAGATATTAGACTATTTTATGATTGCACATGGTAAAGAATGTGATTAAAGGCTCTTTTCCTATTTCAAAAGTTTTAGTTTTCGAGGGTAATAGCTATGTCTGTGGAAAAAATGAAGATATTAGACTATTTTATGATTGCACATGGTAAAGAATGTGATTAAAGGCTCTTTTCCTATTTCAAAAGTTTTAGTTTTCGGGGGTAATAGCTACGTCTGTGGAAAAAATGAAGATATTAGACTATTTTATGATTGCACATGGTAAAGATTGTGATTAAAGGCTCTTTTCATATTTCAAAAGTTTTAGTTTTCGAGGGTAATAGCTACGTCTGTGGAAAAAATGAAGATATTAGACTATTTTGTGATTGCACATGGTAAAGAATGTGATTAAAGGCTCTTTTCCTATTTCAAAAGTTTTAGTTTTCGGGGGTAATAGCTACGTCTGTGGAAAAAATGAAGATATTAGACTATTTTATGATAGCACATGGTAAAGAATGTGATTAAAGGCTCTTTTCCTATTTCAAAAGTTTTAGTTTTCGAGGTAATAGCTATGTCTGTGGAAAAAATGAAGATATTAGACAATTTTATGATTGCACATGGTAAAGAATGTGGTTAAAGGCTCTTTTCCTATTTCAAAAGTTTTAGTTTTCGAGGGTAATAGCTACGTTTGTTGAAAAAATGAAGATATTAGACTATTTTATGATTGCACATGGTAAAGAATGTGATTAAAGGCTCTTTTCCTATTTCAAAAGTTTTAGTTTTCGGGGTAATAGCTACGTCTGTGGAAAAAATGAAGATATTAGACTATTTTATGATTGCACATGGTAAAGAATGTGATTAAAGGCTCTTTTCCTATTTCAAAAGTTTTAGTTTTCGAGGGTAATAGCTACGTATGTTGAAAAAATGAAGATATTAGACTATTTTATGATTGCACATGGTAAAGAATGTGATTAAAGGCTCTTTTCCTATTTCAAAAGTTTTAGTTTTCGAGGGTAATAGCTATGTCTGTGGAAAAAATGAAGATATTAGACTATTTTATGATTGCACATGGTAAAGAATGTGATTAAAGGCTCTTTTCCTATTTCAAAAGTTTTAGTTTTCAGGGTAATAGCTTCGTCCGTGGAAAAAATGAAGATATTAGACTATTTTATGATTGCACATGGTAAAGAATGTGATTAAAGGCTCTTTTCCTATTTCAAAAGTTTTAGTTTTCGAGGGTAATAGCTATGTCTGTGGAAAAAATGAAGATATTAGACTATTTTATGATTGCACATGGTAAAGAATGTGATTAAAGGCTCTTTTCCTATTTCAAAAGTTTTAGTTTTCGAGGGTAATAGCTATGTCTGTGGAAAAAATGAAGATATTAGACTATTTTATGATTGCACATGGTAAAGAATGTGATTAAAGGCTCTTTTCCTATTTCAAAAGTTTTAGTTTTCGAGGGTAATAGCTACGTCCGTGGAAAAAATGAAGATATTAGACTATTTTATGATTGCACATGGTAAAGAATGTGATTAAAGGCTCTTTTCCTATTTCAAAAGTTTTAGTTTTCGAGGGTAATTTCTATGTCTCCGTGGAAAAAATGAAGATATTAGACTATTTTATGATTGCACATGGTAAAGAATGTGATTAAAGGCTCTTTTCCATTTAAAAGTTTTAGTTTTCGAGGGTAATAGCTACGTGTGTGAAAAAATGAAGATATTAGACTATTTTATGATTGCACATGGTAAAGAATGTGATTAAAGGCTCTTTTCCTATTTCAAAAGTTTTAGTTTTCGAGGGTAATAGCTATGTCTGTGGAAAAAATGAAGATATTAGACTATTTTATGATTGCACATGGTAAAGAATGTGATTAAAGGCTCTTTTCCTATTTCAAAAGTTTTAGTTTTCGAGGGTAATAGCTATGTCTGGGAAAAAATGAAGATATTAGACTATTTTATGATTGCACATGGTAAAGAATGTGATTAAAGGCTCTTTTCCTATTTCAAAAGTTTTAGTTTTCGAGGGTAATAGCTATGTCTGTGGAAAAAATGAAGATATTAGACTATTTTATGATTGCACATGGTAAAGAATGTGATTAAAGGCTCTTTTCCTATTTCAAAAGTTTTAGTTTTCGAGGGTAATAGCTATGTCTGTGGAAAAAATGAAGATAT
>NW_027068646.1:0-2669 GCF_032884065.1 Artemia franciscana
TACGTATGTTGAAAAAATGAAGATATTAGACTATTTTATGATTGCACATGGTAAAGAATGTGATTAAAGGTTATTTTCCTATTTCAAAAGTTTTAGTTTTCAAGGGTAATAGCTAAGTATGTTGAAAAAATGAAGATATTAGACTATTTTATGATTGCAAATGGTAAAAAATGTGATTAGAGGCTCTTTTCCTATTTCAAAAGTAGTAGTTTTCGAGGGTAATAGCTACTTATGTTGAAAAAATGAAGATATTAGACTATTTTATGATTGCAAATGGCAAAGAATGTGATTAAAGGCTCTTCCTATTTCAAAAGTTTTAGTTTTCGAGGGTAATAGCTACGTATGTTGAAAAAATGAAGATATTAGACTATTTTATGATTGCAAATGGTAAAGAATGTGATTAAAGGCTCTTTTCCTATTTCAAAAGTTTTAGTTTTCGAGGGTAATAGCTACGTATGTGAAAAAATGAACATATTAGACAATTTTATGATTGCACATGGTAAAGAATGTGATTAAAGGCTCTTTTCCTATTTCAAAAGTTTTATTTTTCGAGGGTAATAGCTACGTATGTTGAAAAAATGAAGATATTAGACAATTTTATGATTGCACATGGTAAAGAATGTGATTAAAGGCTCTTTTCCTATTTCAAAAGTTTTAATTTTCGAGGGTAATAGCTACGTATGTTGAAAAAATGAAGATATTAGACTATTTTATGATTGCACATGGTAAAGAATGTGATTAAAGGCTCTTTTCCTATTTCAAAAGTTTTAGTTTTCGAGGGTAATAACTACGTATGTTGAAAAAATGAAGATATTAGACAATTTAATGATTGCACATGGTAAAGAATGTGATTAAAGTCTCTTTTCCTATTTCAAAAGTTTAGTTTTCGAGGGTAATAGCTACTTCTATTGAAAAAATGAAGATATTAGACTATTCTATGATTGCCCATGGTAAAGAATGTGATTAAAGGCTCTTTTCCTATGTCAAAAGTTTTAGTTTTCGAGGGTAATAGCTACGTATGTTGAAAAAATGAAGATATTAGACAATTTTATGATTGCACATGGTGAAGAATGTGATTAAAGACTCTTTTCCTATTTCAAAAGTTTTAGTTTTCGAGGGTAATAGCTACGTATGTTGAGAAAATGAAGATATTAGACTATTTTATGATTGCACATGGTAAAGAATGTGATTAAAGGCTCTTTTCCTATTTCAAAAGTTTTAGTTTTCGAGGGTAATATTTACGTATGTGAAAAAATGAAGATATTAGACTATTTTATGATTGCAAATGGTAATGAATGTGATTAAAGGCTCTTTTCCTATGTCAAAGTTTTAGTTCTCGAGGGTAATAGCTACGTATGTTGAAAAAATGAAGATATTAGACTATTTTATGATTGCAAATGGTTAAGAATGTGATTAAAGGCTCTTTCCTATGTCAAAATTTCTAGTTTTCGAGGGTAATAGCTACGTATGTTGAAAAAATGAAGATATTAGACTATTTTATGATTGCAAATGGTAAAGAATGTGATTAAAGGCTCTTTTCCTATTTCAAAAGTTTTAGTTTTCGAGGGTAATAGCTAGGTCTGTGGAAAAAATGAAGATATTAGACTATTTTATGATTGCACATGGTAAAGAATGTGATTAAAGGCTCTTTTCCTATTTCAAAAGTTTTAGTTTTCGATGGTAATAGCTACGTATGTTGAAAAAATGAAGATATTAGACTATTTTATGATTGCACATGGTAAAGAATGTGATTAAAGGCTCTTTTCCTATTTCAAAAGTTTTAGTTTTCGAGGGTAATAGCTACGTATGTTAAAAAATGAAGATATTAGACGATTTTATGATTGCAAATGGTAAAAAATGTGATTAAAGGCTCTTTTCCTATTTCAAAAGTAGTAGTTTTCGAGGGTAATAGCTACATATGTTGAAAAAATGAAGATATTAGACTATTTTATGATTGCAAATGGTAAGAATGTGATTAAAGGCTCGTTTCCTATTTCAAAAGTTTTAGTTTTCGAGGGTAATAGCTACGTATGTTGAAAAAATGAAGATATTAGACTATTTTATGATTGCAAATGGTAAAGAATGTGATTAAAGGCTCTTTTTCTATGTCAAAAGTTTTAGTTTTAGAGGGTAATAGCTACGTATGTTGAAAAAATGAAGATATTAGACTATTTTATGATTGCAAATGGTAAAGAATGTGATTAAAGGCTCTTTTCCTAATTCAAAAGTTTTAGTTTTCGAGGGTAATAGCTACGTATGTTGAAAAAATGAAGATGTTAGACTATTTTATGATTGCAAATGGTAAAGAATGTGATTAAAGGCTCTTTTCCGATGTCAAAAGTTTTAGTTTTTCGAGGGTAATAGCTACGTATGTTGAAAAAATGAAGATATTAGACTATTTTATGATTGCAAATGGTTAAGAATGTGATTAAAGGCTCTTTTCCTATGTCAAAAGTTTTAGTTTTCGAGGGTATAGCTACCTATGTTGAAAAAATGAAGATATTAGCCTATTTTATGATTGCAAATGGTAAAGAATGTGATTAAAGGCTCTTTTCCTATTTCAAAAGTTTTAGTTTTCGAGGGTAATAGCCAGGTCTGTGGAAAAAATGAAGATATTAGACTATTTATGATTGCACATGGTAAAGAATTTTATTAAAGGCTCTTTTCCT
>NW_027068647.1:0-2668 GCF_032884065.1 Artemia franciscana
GAAAGTTTTATAAAACTCATAGAAATAAAATTTTATAAAACTTTGATTCTGGACATTTTCCTCTAGGCCTCTAGTTGGCCGATATTCAAATAGATTTAATAGATTCAGCAGTGAAAGTTTGATTCTAGATTCAAATAGATTTCTAAAATGACGTCTTGCATATGACTCATAGAAATAGTAGATAGACTAGCTAGAATCAAACTTTCACTGCTGAATCTATTAAAAGTTTTAACAGATTCCAAAATGACGTCTTGCATATGACTCATAGAAAACTTATTATCTCTATCTATTCTATTCTATCTATCTACTCTAAGTATTCTTAGAAACTTATCAAACTTTCACTGCTGAATCTATTAAAAGTTTTGAATCTTTAAGAATTACAAGTTTTGAATCTATTAAAACTTTTAATAGATTCAGCAGTGAAAGTTTGATTCTAGCTAGTCTATCTACTATTTCTATGAGTCATATGCAAGACGTCATTTTAGAAAAGACGCGCAGTGGCCGATATTATTGTCTATTTCTACCGATATTACATTCTTGCATATGACTCATAGAAATATTACTACAATATTTTACTACAAAGACTCATGGAAATAGTAGATAGACTAGCTAGAATCAAACTTTCACTGTTTCTAGTGAAGGCTTGCGGCCTTGTGCAAAATATTTTCCTCTAGGCCTCTAGGTGGCCGATATTCAAATAGATTTAATAGATTCAGCAGTGAAAGTTTGATTCTAGCTAGTCTATCTACTATTTCTATGAGTTTTATTTGTCTATTCTAGCTAGTCTATCTACTATTTATGTTATGAATGAAATGAAAGGTCTTGCATACAAGAGTAGATAGATTTATTAAACGGAGTAGAAATAGAAATAGACAATAATATCGGCCACTGCGCGTCTTTTCTAAAATGACGTCTTGCATATGACTCATAGAAATAGTAGATAGACTAGCTAGAATAGACAAATAAAACTCATAGAAATAGTAGATATACTAGCTAGAATCAAACTATCTACTATTCCGATATACAAGATAGTATTGTCTATTAAATAGACAATAATATCGGCCACTGCGCGTCTTTTCTAAAATGACGTCTTGCATATGACTCATAGAAATAGTAGATAGACTAGCTAGAATCAAACTTTCTTGTATTCTAATTGATTTTAAAAACTTACTATTGATTCTAGACCAGCTAGAATCAATAGTAGATAGACTAGCTAGAATCAATAAAACTTTTAATAGATTCAGCAGTGAAAGTTTGATTCTATTTCTATGAGTCATACGCATATTCTCATATGCAAGTCCTTGTGCAAAATATTTTGATTCTAGCTAGTCTATCTACTATTTCTATGAGTCATATGCAAGACGTCATTTTAGAAAAGACTTTTTCACTATTCAATAAATAGATTCAAATCTATTTGAATCTAGAATCAAACTTTCTGTTTGATTCTAATAGAATCAATAGAATAGCACTAGTTCGTATGTGACGTCTTGCATATGGTTCTAGAATTCTAATCTATTGATTCTAGACCAGCTAAAATCAATAGTAGATAGACTAGCTAGAATCAATAAAACTTTTAATAGATTCAGCAGTGAAAGTTTGATTCTATTTCTATGAGTCATATGCATATTCTCATATGCAAGTCCATAACTCTGACCTAGTAAGCAAATCCACGAACACCGCCCCGTTTAATAAAATTTCAATAAGACTTTTAATAGATTCAGCAGTGAAAGTTTGATTCTAGCTAGTCTATCTACTATTTCTATGAGTCTTATGCAAGACAATAATATTGTAGAAATATACAATAATATCGGCCACTGCGCGTCTTTTCTAAAATGACGTCTTGCATATGACTCATAGAAATAGTAGATAGACTAGATCTCATCTAGAGATCTAGATGAGTAGATCTCTGACCTAGTAAGCAAATCCACGAACAGAAATTGTAGAAATTGATAAGAAATAGTAGATAGACTAGCTAGAATCAAACTTTCTTGTATTCTAATTGATTTTATTGTATAAGATATTATTGTCTATTAAATAGACAATAATATCGGCCACTGCGCGTCTTTTCTAAAATGACGTCTTGCATATGACTCTTGCTTACTAGATTCATAGCTGAAAAATTTTTATTTTTTTTTCTAATGACTTTAAAAGTCATTTATTAAACGGAGTCATATGCAAGACGTCATTTTAGAAAAGACGCGCAGTGGCCGATATTATTGTCTATTTCTACCGATATTATATTCTTGCATATGACTCATAGAAATAGTAGATAGACTAGCTAGAATCAAACTTTCACTGCTGAATCTATTAAAAGTTTTATTGATTCTAGCTAGTCTATCTACTATTGATTCTAGCTGGTCTAGAATCAATAGTAAGTTTTTAAAATCAATTAGAATACAAGAAAGTTTAATAAAACTCATAGAAATAAAATTTTATAAAACTTTGATTCTGGACATTTTCCTCTAGGCCTCTAGGTGGCCGATATTCAAATAGATTTAATAGATTCAGCAGTGAAAGTTTGATTCTAGATTCAAATAGATTTCTAAAATGACGTCTTGCATATGACTCATAGAAATAGTAGATATTCTAGCTAGAATCAAACTTTCACTGCTGAATCTATTAAAAGTTTTAATAGATTCTAAAATGACGTCTTGCATATGACTCATAG
>NW_027068648.1:0-2666 GCF_032884065.1 Artemia franciscana
CCCATCCATGATCTTTCTTCTGGCAAAAAAAATACAAATTTTCACACTTTTGCAGATATCAGCTTGAAATCTGTATAAAAGGGTTCTCTGATACGCTGAATCTGATGGCGGGATTTTCATTAAGATTCTATGATTTTTAAGGGTTGTTTCGACCTTTTTTCAAAAATAAAATAAATTTTCTCAGGCTCGTATTTTGGTGGGTAAGGCTAAACTTGATAAAACTTATATATTTGAAACATCATAAAAGTCAAATTCCTTTAATATATCTATTGTTAACAAAATTCCGTTTTTTAGAGTTTCGACTATTATTGAGCTGGGTTACTCCTTACTTATAGTTCGTTACCATGAACTTACTTACTTGAGACAACACACAGGCTCTTCAGCCCAACTCGGCATAAAGAAACTGCTGGACAAAATACTTACATTGGGTTCTGTCTTCTGTGAGTGGTTGAAAAAACTCCAGCCACGCCTTGCCCCACTTATGAACATGCTTTCGAAATCACCCCAGCGGTTAGACATCCTTTCTGACGACGTCTTTGCTAAGATTTCATCTGACCATCTGTTTTGTTCTGCCATGAGGGAGCGGGGGCTGCTAGTAGTGCTTAGCGTGTCAGGGTCTCTTCCAGGCTCCTCATTACGTAACCTAGCCACTTGAGACGTATTTTCTTGATCATGGTTGAAACGTCATGCTTCTGTCCACATGCTGCTTGATTGCTGCTCTTGGTTGCTGATTCTTTTGTGCGAGTCGTATAGTCCATTGACATTTTCGGTCAAAAGTGGCCATGAACTCTTTGACGATCACTAATGTATGTTTATTTGTTGTTGTTTCTTTGTCGTTGTTTTTTCAAGGGTCATCCTTTGTGACAAATGTCTTAGAACACCAGGTGAAAGCTCATTTGAACGGCAAATTCAGGATCTAATAGCTAATTCTAATTAGCTAAAAATACTTTGCCGGAACTATGCGGTGCTTTTTGTCATTTCGTTGCCTATTACTAAAATTTTGGCCAAAACAGGGCCATTAAGCTGCCGATTCAAAGTTTGGAAATAGTGAATCACTTGAAGATTATGAAAAAAGCTATATTCCAAGTTTCCCTATTTTCGAAGAAAGTGATGCCACGCAGTTTGTGCATTCACTCTTAAAGATACACATTGTCAATGCAAATCAAACTGATAATATAGAAATATTTTAAAGCCTTATTAAAAAGTTTGTGGTAAGGAACAGTAAGCAAGGAACGACTCGGCTTAATAGCAAATTTTGTTAGTTTTTTGTTTTTTTTTCCACACTGGTGATCGTGTCGAACCAATGGTCCTAGAATTTTGGAAAAGGAACAAAATTAAAACAGGAATTAAACGTTCTAGTTTACTTTTCAAGTGACCAAAAAGATTCGAGGGGCAGGGGCATCTATCCCGTTCCCAATCCAACTTTACTTTAATTTCGCCTAATCAAAATTTTCAGAATTTTGAGATAGGGAATTTGTTCAGAATATTTTGAAGGTCCAGTAACTATTCCAGCACAAATAATATGACCCCCTCCCAAAGTCCATGGGGAATGGTCTGTAAATCATAAATTTTGCCCATTGTTTGCGTATAGTATTTGTTATTGAGAAGTACACAGATACTTCGGGTGGGGGTGAATTATCTGCTTAGAGTATCTTTCACGGGAAGATTTTTCCATGGGGAGGGAAATTTCAATGGGGAAGGGAATTTTCTGGGGAGATTTCTCAATAGGAGAATTTTCCAGAATTCCTATGCAAAATTATGTTTATGTGTCTTACTTTTTCTTTGCCGACTTAATTTTACATGTAGACACGTTAAGGAGAATCTTCCGGGGAAAATTTTTACCGGTTAAGAATTGTTTAGAGTATCTCTCCATAGGGGGGGGGGGGGTATCTACGGGAGAAATTCTCCATAAGGAAGTTTTCCACAGGATGAATTTTTCATTGGGACTTTTCTATGATAGCAGCCTTCTACTAGGAGGTGAAGAGGGGATGGGGACATTTGTGGGAAATCTTTTCCACAGAGGAGAGGATTTCAGGTATCATTTTAAAGAAAATCAGAAACTAAATTTTTTTCAATTGAAAGTGCATTAAGAAAAATTTAATGAAGTGAAAATAACTTTTCATTTAGGAATTCACTGAGGAGGAGGTATTTTCCAAGGAAGGGAAGCCATATTTCCTGCTTATATTTCAGAATAATCAGAAATTAAATTAAAAACAAGTTTTTTTAACTGAATGTAAGGAGCAACATCAAACAAAAAACGAACAGAAAGTATTACGCATATGAAACGGGTTGCCCCATCCTCATGACTAGGCTTTTTACTCTAAAGTGTGACTTTTGTCCTAATAGCTTAAGAACGACTCCTAGAACAAAATGACGTTTAATTAAAATAATAAACTTTATTCTTTAAAAACTGTAACGACTTAACTTTAAAGAGTGACGTCTTGAGGACGGGACAATACCTTTCATATACCTAACAATTTGTGTTTTTCTTAGGTTTCATGTATTTCCTTACTTTTAGTTGAAAAAACCTGTTTTTTTATTTAGTTTGTACTAAGTCGATTCATATAAGCTTTATTAAGTTATATTCAGTGCTGTGTAATTACCCATCAGACGGGCTTATTTATATCTTGTATAGGTGAATGGGAAGAGTGTGACTGCAGCCTCAA
>NW_027068649.1:0-2643 GCF_032884065.1 Artemia franciscana
AAGGTGTCAGGAAAATTGGACAATGTGTACTCTATTCCTCTTCCTGCTTTGTTGCTACCAGCTGATTGTTCCCAGAGAGGACTATGGGCATTAAAATCACCAAAAATAAAGGTATTATTACCTGATAATTCTGTTTCCAAGATACTTTGGATGTCCTTACTCCCACATGGATTATAAAAGGATTTTATGGCAAGATGGTTACCATTGGCTAAGGTAATTATTATACCTACAACATCTATTTCATCCCTGTAGATAGTTAAGGGTTGAGGGGAGTGTTGGATATGAACAAAGATTGCAGTTAGTTGATCTATCTTTCCTGTAGCACTTGTACCCAGGCATTTTGATTTTCTTGTACTGATGAAGATTAGTCTCTTGTAGACAAATAATTCCAATTCTATTATCATTTGCACATTGGATAAGATCAGCAAGTTTATTTGAATTTAAAGAGACGCAATTCCATTGTAGGATCTGCAGCTTAGTTAACATAGGAAGGGTTGAATAGGTGACATGCATGATACTTTGAGAGAATGGATGATAATTCTGTTCCTATTTCATTGAAAATAGAATTGGAAAAGTAGTGTTCTGCAATTTCTTTTGTTATACTGGCTTTTTTTATCTTTAGCCATATTTGATTGTAAGATTAGGTCCACTGATGCAACATATTTAATTAAATTAGTAATATGAGGTCCAACTCTATCTTGCATAGTGATGGCTTGAGTAGAAATATTAGGAAAAGCTGCCACTCTTTCAGACCAAGATTTAGGATTAGTTTTAGGATTGTTGAGGGATGGACTAGCTTCAGCCACCTTGGGATGCTCCTTAGCCAACAGAGGGTAAGAAATCTCAGTAGGAGGTATGAGTGCCTGATTTTGGTTGTTCTTTTGGACCTGTAACCATGGTTTTCGAGGAAGGGCTAAATTCACTTCCTTGGCCTCATTAACTCTTGGACCTGATGGTACTTGTTGGCCAGCTCCATTGCAGCTATCGAGAAAGGGACATTTTCTTGAAGAGCAATCTTTAAAACTTTGGCTCGTTGAACACATTTAGGACATGAATTGTGATCTGTTGATTGATGTCTACCATCACAAATTGGGAACTAGCAGGTAAGATAAAGAGGGCACTCTTACTACTTCTTGTTCCCTTAGAATATAGCTTGCCCATACGATGAACATCCAGAACCTCCAGCATTTCCCCCTTATTGTTCAAAAGACCATCTTTCAAGTCATCATTTGACAGTTCCAATGGTATGTTGTACAGCACTATTTTCTGAGAATTTTTCAGGGTTGGTTTCCACAATTCAGGTGTAACAGGGATATTACCAATTTTGTGTAGGCTAAGTGCTTTGCAGGCTTCATTTCTGTCTAGAAACATAACCGTTAGTGAACCATCTCTGTTCACATTCACAGTGAAGCTGCATCTAAAAGCTTTGAAAAGATTCATTCTAATATTAGTAATATTTTTGATAGAGAAAGATTGATCTTTTATTGTTGGAGTAAAAAGGATAATGGGTTTGTCCTTTATCTCCACAGCTGGGACTGAGTTTGAGAGTCCAATTATTTCAGGAGGACTCATAGAAGGCTTTTTTCGTTTCTGTTTTCTGCCCACTGTCTGAAAATCCTCATTTAGCAGGTTATCAGTTTCAGAGATTGGTGACTCAGAGACAGTAATCATGGTTTCATTCAGGCTATCATCATTCGATATTGGAGATACAACAATAGGAATATCTGTTTCTGATAACCAATTAGATGATTGGCCCCCTTCCCTGAGGGGGCTAGAAGAGCTAGGAAACATTGAGTTCAGGAGAGGGAAATCCCAGAAACTCTAACCACGCAATAAACTTATATGAAAAACCACAAGAATACTTCTCAAACAAAAGGAATAGCAAGAGCTTTAGTTCCTTTCACTCAGAAATAAATGAAATCAATAATATAAATTTTCATCAATTGATTTCTTCTTTTCTTCCTTCCAAAATCAAGCTGTTACAATGACAATTCAGCATTTTAAAGTTTTTATCTAGATACAAATATAGATAATTTGAAAAACTTTCACCAGTAGTCTGCTCTCTCTATCTGCTTGTTCATTCAAGAGATGTGTTGGTACTTATCTGTGAAATGGAATGCACTCAGGAAGTAAAGTTAGGTTAATTCTAATGAAATATGCTAAAACATGATGATAACATAATACTTATGAAAACTAAAACATAGAATTGTTGGAAGCCTGACATGCAGAAGGTATTATATTGAATACATAACCCCTAACTACCTCTTTATATTAAATATATAGCAAAAACATACATACATTATAGTTTTCCCAATCAAAAAAGACAAATCATAACCAATTCAGTTTGGGAAACCAGTTTCTGTCAAATCTTACAGAGAGTAATTCTTGAATATGTTCTATTTAACAGACAAGTTTTTTTTTTTAAAAAACTTATGAAGTTGAAAGTAGGTATGAGAGATGCCAAAAAAGACATGCTGATATTTGACTGTTGGTCATATACAGGAGAGGAATACCTGGCAGTAACTGTGTATCTAAAGCAATTAGGTGGATAATGGACTGTCCAGAATTGCTTATTACACTTCAAGCACTTGCAAGTTAGGTACAAAGCTGAAAACGTACTCACAGCAATCAGAGTGGCCCTGA
>NW_027068650.1:0-2664 GCF_032884065.1 Artemia franciscana
TATTTCTAAAGTTTTACTTTTCGAGGGTAATAGCTACGTATGTTGAAAAAATGAAGATATTAGACTATTTTATGATTGCAAATGGTAAAGAATGTGATTAAAGGCTCTTTTCCTATTTCAAAAGTTTTAGTTTTCGGGGATAAGAGCTACGTATGTTGAAAAAATGAAGATATTAGACTATTTTATGATTGCAGATGGTAAAGAATGTGATTAAAGGCTTTTTTCCTATTTCAAAAGTTTTAGTTTTCGAGGGCAATAGCTACGTATGTTGAAAAAAATGAAGATATTAGACTATTTTATGATTGCAAATGGCAAAGAATGTGATTAAAGGCTCTTTTCCTATTTCAAAAGTTTTACTTTTCGAGGGTAATAGCTACGTATGTTGAAAAAATGAAGATATAGACTATTTTATGATTGCAAATGGTAAAGAATTCGATTAAAGGCTCTTTTCCTATTTCAAAAGTTTTAGTTTTCGGGGATAAGAGCTACGTATGTTGAAAAAATGAAGATATTAGACTATTTTATGATTGCACATGGTAAAGAATGTGATTAAAGGCTCTTTTCCTATTTCAAAAGTTTTAGTTTTCGAGGGTAATAGCTACGTTCGTTGAAAAAATGAAGATATTAGACTATTTTTATGATTGCAAATGGTAAAAAATGTGATTAAAGGCTCTTTTCCTATTTCAAAAGTTTTAGTTTTCGAGGGTAATAGCTACGTATGTTGAAAAAATGAAGATATTAGACTATTTTATGATTGCACATGGTAAAGAATGTGATTAAAGGCTCTTTTCCTATTTCAAAAGTTTTAGTTTTCGAGGGTAATAGCTACGTATGTTGAAAAAATGAAGATATTAGACTATTTTATGATTGCAAATGGTAAAGAATGAGATTAAAGGCTCTTTTCCTATTTCAAAAGTTTAAGTTTTCGAGGGTAATAGCTACGTATGTTGAAAAAATGAAGATATTAGACTATTTTATGATTGCAAATGGTAAAGAATGTGATTAAAGGCTCTTTTCTATTTCAAAGTTTTAGTTTCGAGGGTAATAGCTACGTATGTTGAAAAAATGAAGATATTAGACTATTTTATGATTGCAAATGGTAAAGAATGTGATTAAAGGCTCTTTTCCTATTTCAAAAGTTTTAGTTTTCGAGGGTAATGGCTACGTATGTTGAAAAAATGAAGATATTAGACTATTTTATGATTGCAAATGGTAAAGAATGTGATTAAAGGCTCTTTTCCTATTTCAAAAGTATTAGTTTTCGAGGGTAATAGCTACGTATGTTGAAAAAATGAAGATATTAGACTATTTTATGATTGCAAATGGTAAAGAATGTGATTAAAGGCTCTTTTCCTATTTCAAAAGTTTTAGTTTTCGAGGGTAATAGCTACGTATGTTAAAAAAATGAAGATATTAGACTATTTTATGATTGCACATGGTAAAGAATGTGATTAAAGGCTCTTTTCCTATTTCAAAAGTTTTAGTTTTCGAGGGTAATAGCTACGTATGTTGAAAAAATGAAGATATTAGACTATTTTATGATTGCAAATGGTAAAGAATGAGATTAAAGGCTCTTTTCCTATTTCAAAAGTTTTAGTTTTCGAGGGTAATAGCTACGTATGTTGAAAAAATGAAGATATTAGACTATTTTATGATTGCAAATGGTAAAGAATGTGATTAAAGGCTCTTTTCCTATTTCAAAAGTTTTAGTTTTCGAGGGTAATAGCTACGTATGTTGAAAAAAATGAAGATATTAGACTATTTTATGATTGCAAATGGTAAAGAATGTGATTAAAGGCTCTTTTCCTATTTCAAAAGTTTTAGTTTTCGAGGGTAATAGCTACGTATGTTGAAAAAATGAAGATATTAGACTATTTTATGATTGCAAATGGTAAAGAATGTGATTAAAGGCTCTTTTCCCTATTTCAAAAGTTTAGTTTTCGAGGGTAATAGCTACGTATGTTGAAAAAATGAAGATATTAGACTATTTTATGATTGCAAATGGTAAAGAATGTGATTAAAGGCTCTTTTCCTATTTCAAAAGTTTTAGTTTTCTGGGGTAAGAGCTACGTATGTTGAAAAAATGAAGATATTAGACTATTTTATGATTGCACATGGTAAAGAATGTGATTAAAGGCTCTTTTCCTATTTCAAAAGTTTTAGTTTTCGAGGGTAATAGCTACGTTCGTTGAAAAAATGAAGATATTAGACTATTTTATGATTGCAAATGGTAAAAAATGTGATTAAAGGCTCTTTTCCTATTTCAAAAAGTTTTAGTTTTCGAGGGTAATAGCTACGTATGTTGAAAAAATGAAGATATTAGACTATTTTATGATTGCACATGGTAAAAGAATGTGATTAAAGGCTCTTTTCCTATTTCAAAAGTTTTAGTTTTCGAGGGGTAATAGCTACGGTATGTTGAAAAAATGAAGATATTAGACTATTTTATGATTGCAAATGGTAAAGAATGAGATTAAAGGCTCTTTTCCTATTTCAAAAGTTTTAGTTTTCGAGGGTAATAGCTACGTTTGTTGAAAAAATGAAGATATTAGACTATTTTATGATTGCAAATGGTAAAGAATGTGATTAAAGGCTCTTTTCCTATTTCAAAAGTTTTAGTTTTCGAGGGTAATAGCTACGTATGTTGAAAAAATGAAGATATTA
>NW_027068651.1:0-2660 GCF_032884065.1 Artemia franciscana
TTCGTGGCTAAGACGTTGATATTTGCGAATAGCCCCTTAAGATATGCCCCAATCTCTGATAATGGCAATCGAACATTTGGGGAGTAGTTTTATCTCTTTCGCTTGAAAACTTAATTTTGTCTATAGCCTATTTCTTTAGTTAGAATAGCATTTTCTACATATATTCACTCATCACTCAGCCAATTTAACTCAGCCATATTCACTCAGCCAATTTAACTAGATCCAAATGGTCGAAACATTTAGACAAAAACTATTTGAACCTCTTCTAAATAAACTTTGCTGATGAACCTATTGTTTATCGCCAAAAATCCTAAATATAAACAGATGGTGAGTAAAGAAAAAAAAACGATCTCGAGAGGGCTTTGCTGCTAGTGACAGAGGGCTAATATATAATAATAGCGGTTTAATGACCAGAGGTTTTATGAACGGATAGTAAAGGTGGAGTTTTAGAAATTTGCAGACAATGGGTTGCGGGATAATGAAGTTTTACTCCTTCACATTAAAAAAAATCAATTTGTTGAAAATAAGACTGCACACAAGAATCCATTTCTGTGCGAGGGAGAGGGTGCTTATTAGTTGAATCATTTTAGCAAGCAAAAAGTGCAAAAACTACTGTATATTATTAAAACAGTCTTAATAATGAAATTTTGGCAGGCACGGGAGTTTGAGCCTCTAAGCACACGTACTTGACTGACAAAATAGACCTATAGCTGACAACTATGCGCTAACTTTCAGAAAAAAAGAGACAGAGGGTATAATATCCATTATTTTTTGCAATTTTCAGCCACTAGTCTTAAATTAAAAAATAACGGAACACTATCCGCCCTGGGAAAAATGGAGACTCTTCTCATAAGCAAACGTTTTGAAAAAATCTCGAGGAAAGTTCTGAAAGGCAGATCAAGTACACTTCCCGAGAGGAGGTTCAACTCATCCCAGTCCCCTCTCATCCCTTTAAGGAGTCCATGTAAACTAAAGGTTGATGATGTTGTGGATAGTACCTTTGCATTTTATTGTGTTTATTTCTAATCAATATTTGGATCACAAAGCTAAGTAAATATGCACTAAAAAACGTCATCAAGCTTTCATAGGGCCCCACAAGCAGAAAAAGAGCGCAACTGCAAGTATTGGGAATCGAAGGTAACTTTTTGTCCATATAATTTCAGTCGCATACCAATATTTTTGGTACTTACGCGTTATAGTAACCAGACCAAAGAAGCAAAATTAGGTTATTCCTAATAAAATGCACCAAAATATGATGAAAGTATAATACTTTAGAAATAAAATTATGGAGACTCTGAGAGAGAATTATGGAGAGTAGGCCGCCATGACCGCACCATATTAAATGCCTAACCTAACCACATCTATCAATCAATATTTAATTAAAATATAACCCCAAAACAGTTTATCCCGCTCATGAACGATTGGGAAATCCGGGCCACGTGTTTGAAGGGTCTCCGTGCTGTATTAAAATGAACAATATTTTTTCGAAATTGTGGAGTATTCTTAACAATTCCTGTAAGCATTGCTTCTGGAGAGAGAGAATTTTCAAAGAGTTCGTGGTAATGAACTGTAGTAAGGAGCGACCCGGCTCAATAGTACCTGAAACACTAAAAAACGGAGTTTTGATACCAATATTTACATCAAACTAATCGCATTTCAATGCCGATTTTAAATTAAAATTCCAAGGGCATGTCGAAGGGGATCTTGACTAAAGTTCCCTTTTCCCAATAATACACCTTAGACGTATACAATAGACAACTGGTGTAACTTACAGGACTTACCCAGGAGCTGTTTCGGGGGGGGGGGTAAAAATGAGCTAAGAAGGTTTTTAGACAAGCTTAGAATTTGATGGAGACCAGAAACCATCATATGCCTAAATATTTGCATTAGTTTATGTAGACACGATTAAGAAACTGTTTTGATCCTGATGAGAGGATATCAGCATGGTCTAATTTTGGACGAGTTAGCCACAATGGTTTCTTCTAGGAAGCAAACACACTACTGGCAGAAAAATACTTATTTTCTTATACACTGCCATCAAGCCATTAATACGTAACGTAGTCTTATGATATACCAACGTGATTGAATACGAGAGTAAGAATTGTTCTTATTGTCATGATATTAACTGTAATTCCTTTTTTTCTATTTCAATTATTTTACTATTTGAACGGTGTCTCAGAATATCTTCAAAAAGCGATGTTTTTGAATGTTCGTGTTGCAAACTACTTACCTGGCTTTCAACCTTATTGTGGTATTAACTAAACATAATCCAATTAGTCCTTAGACACATAAATAATTTAGTTGTAAATTAGTTTTCAGGTTCAAATTCTTCAATTTTGAACTATTTGTTTAAAATAGATTTGACTGTCAAAAGAACCTCATTAACTCGACCGTTTTCAATAACTTTACTAAATTGCTCCTGTAATTATAATTAATACCTTAATTACTTTGATTCATACTCTGAAACGATTAGAGTCTAATACTGCTTTGTTATTGGCTTTGTTATTATTAGTGACAGTTATTAATATGCAATGCACAAATTTTTATGTGCAATGTAAAAACAGATAAAAATGTCACTATGATATTACTGATGAAAAGATATTGCTGTGTTTATAGCCCAGTGATCGACTCCGTTATGTGTACAAACTTATTTTAATCTT
>NW_027068652.1:0-2653 GCF_032884065.1 Artemia franciscana
AAACACTTTATCAATTCCTTGGCAATGTCTTAGTGCCTCAATGAGTTTGATATGTTCCTTTTATGCATTATTACACCAATCGCCTTTTGACATAAACTTGGCAAGGATAAAGAATTGTTGATAGTGTGGACTACTGGAAAATTAATGTAAATGTGTTCTTAAGTTAGTTTTCTTCGTGTACAATAATATTGATAACTGATTTTCTCTTTAATGCAATTTTGTTCGTGAAGAATATTATACTATTCTGAGAGCCAGTTTTGCAGTTTTTTACTGTTTTAAAAAATAGAGTAGAGAAATAGAGTCAAACTTAAGCGTAAAGAGTGAGGCGTTGAGGAGGAAACAGCCCCTTTCATATACGGAGTAATTTCTGTTCGTTTTAAGTGTTAATATTGCTCTTTTATTTCAGTTAAAAAATTGTTTTTTTTATTTAATTTCTGAACGTTTTTGAATTAATGCGTGTTTTGATTTTGGCTCTACCATATGAATAATTAAAGAAAATGTGCATATTTTTTTTTTTTTTTGGGGGGGGGGGCAATTTGGCTTTCTCATCGTTTTGATCAGACGATTTTTATAAGAAAAAAGCGGTGGGGGAGGAGGCCTAGTTTCCCTCCAATTTCTGGTCACTTAACCTTTTTTGCGAATGCTTTATTAGTAATAGATATACATAACTTACGAATTAACTTACTTAACGAACTTCTAGATTTGTATATTTTTATTACGTATATGAAGGGGTTCTTTCTCGTCAATACCTCGCTCTTTTCACTACAGCTTGAACTTTGTCCCAATTCTTTAAGAATGACCCCTGAATCGTAAAGTTCGTAGAATAAATAGTTGAAAATACTAAAAACACTTTAGCGTAAAGAGCGAGGTATTATGGAGAGACGAACCCCATTATATACGTAATAGTTTTGTTCGTTTTAGGTTTTAATGCTGCTCCTTACTTCCAGATGAAAAAAAACTTTTTGTCATTTATTCTCTCATTGTTTTTTTTTAATAATGCTAGAAAATCCTAGGGTCCCTTCATGGAAATTCTCTTCCCTCATGATAAATTCCTCCATAGAGAGATACTCTCATGTAAGCCCTCTCCTAACCACCCCCCCCCCTGAACGCGAAAAAGTACCCCTGGAAACGTCTGTACACTTCCCAATAACCATTACTATATGTAAACAGTGGTCAAAGTCTGTAACTTACAGCCCCTCCCCGAGGACTTTGCGCAATTAAGTTGTCCCCAAAGACATAGTTATTGGGTTTTTTGACTATGCTGGACAAAATGGCTATCATGAAATTTGGATCAGGTGACTTTGGGAAAAATATGAGCATGGGAGGGGGCCTAGATGCCCTCCAAAATTTTGGTCACTTAAAAAGGGCGGTAGAACTTAATGGCGATTGCTATATGTCACTTGGTTAATACCAAGTGCCATAACAAATAAACACACATCCCTACTACAGTTCGTTACCACGAACGGTTTGATAGTTACTTCTAATGGGATCTCACTAGCTTCAGAGTTGCCTTTTTATGGCACTTGGTATTAACCAAGTGACACAAAGCAATCGCAAATTCTGTCGGTCTGTTTTTGCTACTTTCCGGTTTTGCTACTTTAGGCACTTCCAGATAAGCTAGGACGATGAAATTTGGCAGGCGTATCAGGGACCGGACCAGATTAAATTAGAAATAGTCGTTTTCCCGATTTGATCATCTGGGGCGAAGTGGAGGGTCTGTTAATTCGGAAAAACAGAAAAATTGAAGTATTTTTAACTTATGAACGATTGATCAGATCTTAATGAAATTTGATGTTTGGAAGGATATCGTATCTCAGAGCTGTTATTTTGAATCCCAACCGGATCTGATGGCATTTGGAGGGGGAGTTGGGAGAGGAAACCTAAAACTTGGAAAACACTTAGAGTGGAGAAATCGGGATGAAACTTGGTAGGAAAAATAAGCACAGGTTCTAGATACATGATAGACATAACCAGAAGGTATCCGCTCTCTTTGAGGTAGTTGGGGGGGGGAGTTTATTCTGAAAAATTAGAAAAATGAGGTATTTTTAACTTACGAACTTTTGATCGGATCTCAATGAAATTTGATATTTAGAAGGATATCGAGTCTCAAAGCTCTTATTTTAAATCCCGACCGGATATGGTGACATTGGGGGGGGGGAGTTGGAAACCTAAAATCTTGGAAAGCACTTAGAGTGGAGGGATCGGGAAGAGACTTGGTGGGAAAAATAAGCACAAGTCCTAGATACATGATTGACATAACCGGAACGGATCCGCTGTCTTTGGGGTAGTTGGGAGGGGGGGGGGGCTAATTCTGAAAAATTAGTAAAAATGATTTATTTTTAACTTACGAACGGGTGATCGGACCTTAATGAAATTTGATGTTTGAAAGGATATGGTGTCTCAGAGCTGTTTCTTTAAATCCCGACCGGATCTGGTGACATGGGGGAAGGGGTTGGGAGGGGGAAACCTAAAACTTGGAAAACACTTAGAGTGGAGGGATCGGGATGAGACTTGGTGGGAAAAATAAGCACAAGTCCTAGATACATGATTGACATAACCGGAACGGATCCACTCTCTTTGGGGAAGTTGGGGGGGGGGTTAATTCTGAAAAATTAGAAAAAATGAGATATTTTTAACTTACAAACGTGTGATC
>NW_027068653.1:0-2647 GCF_032884065.1 Artemia franciscana
ATCACAAAGACTGGCAGCTCAACGTTACGTTGCTCACAAAGTTCAAGTACCTTTAACATTTCGTTAATATTGTCTTCGGCACTTTTTTTAATTGACACTCTATTGGTGTAGTGAGCAGAAGACCACAGTATCTCCTTAGCCTTGATTATATCGTCCTTTGTAAAAAACTCGCATGCTTTACGACTTATCTCGTCACTCTTATTTCCAGCTTTTCGAGCACAATTTAAAAAGTTCAAAATCGCATTCCAAACTAATTTCTCCGACATGGCTATTGCAGATAATATGTCATTGAAATATATTCAAGTTCTTAAGTCCTTGTACGAAAATCTCTTTGCTTAATAAATCACTAAGTCCCAAGGGAATTTGCACTCAAATACCAAAACTATCAATTAGCCAACAAATGAAAATAATCCGATTATGAATGATGTTTCAATAAATGTCTATAGGGAAATCAGACCAGCTTGAGCTCACTGTATTAATAGGTTATATCCAAAATAAGGTGTTTACCAAGCGAACTCTCAAATAAGACTGATATAATTAAATAATATGGATAAATATAATTTGTCTTAAGTTTACTTCAATAATTCCTTTATTCTTTTCATCTAGTATTTTACTCCGTGTTCGTTTAATTGTCCGATTACTAATCTGACTAGTCCAAGCGTTTTATGAGCGTGTCCGAAAGCTCAAGTATGCAGAATTAATTTCACATCCATCTGGAATTCTTCGAAGAATTCTCAAGCCGCGTTTTATTTGAGACAAGATAGTTTAAGTTTGGGCTATCGTTTCCAGTCTTGTTTCGCATAATTCCGTTTTATTTGAGCCTTCGTCTAGTTTCGCTTCGGTACTGCCTTTGATAAATGAAACGCTGGAAAAGAGCTAGGCAGCTTACTGCCTAGGTCTAGGGCTAGGTCTTCAAAATACATAATATAGATACATAATAGCTATATAAATATAGCTGGTGTAGCTATACAGTATAGCTACACCAGGAGCAACACGTCTTTAAGGGGCCATTCTACCACATCTTGCTGGTAATTCAAATTAAGGCAGCACAAAATGGATTCATGACAATGATCTATGTTAGTGTCAGTTAAAAAGTAACATGTTATTAAAGCACTTGTGAGGATGGAAAATTACCCCATATCCCTCCCAAATGTGGAGCTTTGGTGCTTACCATCTTTTAAGTTCCATGATCCATCAAACTTCAGTTGAAGTAGCTTAAAAACACATCCATCTTCAGTGCCTTCACATCCCAGCTGACCATTCTCCGTTTTGAAAGGGAAAGGGAAAGGAAGAAAGGAAAAAATGGCCTCTGTCTTGAAAAATCTTTACTGTTTCCTCCTCTATATGCCATTAATATCCTACTTAATATTGAATGCTTTAATAACTTGAACATAAACTGAATTTAGTTTGAATACTACAATTTGGATGATTTGGGTTCATTTACATTTTAAAATTAGAGCAAATTATAATTTTTTTTTCTTTCTTTCTTGCACTAAAGAAAAAATATATTTTAACATATATATATATATATATATAAATAAGTTGTCTGTGTGTGTGTGTTGAGTGATGTCATGTTTGTGTGTTGACTGACGTCATGTTTGTTGATTGACGAAATTACGCAGCGGGACATCAGGGACACAAATGACGACCGGGACACCGGGACATAGGGAATATAAATGACGACCAGGACACTCAAAGAGAAAGCGACTAGGACACAAGGAATGTTTGATTAGCAATCACCATCAACAAAGCACCAGGACACAAATGACGACTGGGACACAGGGAATATAAATGACAACCAGGACACTCAAAGAGAAATTACAGACCGGGACACCGGAACACAAATGACGACCGGGACAAAAATGACAACTGGGACACCGGGACACAGGGAATATAAATGCCGACCGCGACACTCAAAGAGAAATTACAGACTGGGACACCGGGACACAGGGAAATAACAACAACGGGGACGCCGGGGGCACAGGGGGATATATAAATGACGACAGGGACACAGGGAATGTTCGATTAGCAATCACCATCAACAAAGCTCAAGGGCAATCCTTAGAATAATGAGGTATAGATCTGAATATCCTTGTTTCAGTAACTGTAGGAACAATCGAGGGGGCGGGAGGGTCCTTATTCATGAAATTGTCTAGCTTATTACAAACTTCTGTAACTTTTCTGGTGATTACCGCAGCTATCTCACCAGGACAGATAGGGACTTCGTCAGGTTCAACTATCACAAAGACTGGCAGCTCAACGTTACGTTGCTCACAAAGTTCAAGTACCTTTAACATTTCGTTAATATTGTCTTCGGCACTTTTTTTAATTGACACTCTATTGGTGTAGTGAGCAGAAGACCACAGTATCTCCTTAGCCTTGATTATATCGTCCTTTGTAAAAAACTCGCATGCTTTACGACTTATCTCGTCACTCTTATTTCCAGCTTTTCGAGCACAATTTAAAAAGTTCAAAATCGCATTCCAAACTAATTTCTCCGACATGGCTATTGCAGATAATATGTCATTGAAATATATTCAAGTTCTTAAGTCCTTGTACGAAAATCTCTTTGCTTAATAAATCACTAAGTCCCAAGGGAATTTGCACTCAAATACCAAAACTATCAATTAGCCAACAAATGAAAATA
>NW_027068654.1:0-2644 GCF_032884065.1 Artemia franciscana
TGACATAGGAAAAGAGCCTTTAATCACATTCTTTACCACTTGCAATCATAAAATAGTCTAATATCTTCATTTTTTCAACATACGTAGCTATTACCTTCGAAAACTAAAACTTTTGAAATAGGAAAAGAGCCTTTAATCACATTCCTTACCATGTGCAATCATAAAATAGTCTAATATCTTCATTTTTTCAGCATATGTAGCTATTACCCTCGAAAACTAAAACTTTTGAAATAGGAAAAGAGCCTTTAATCACATTCTTTACCATGTGCAATCATAAAATAGTCTAATATCTTCATTTTTTCAACATACGTAGCTATTACCCTCGAAAACTAAAACATTTGAAATAGGAAAAGAGCCTCTAATCACATTCTTTACCATTTGCAATCATAAAATAGTCTAATATCTTCATTTTTTCAACATACGTAGCTATTACCCTCGAAAACTAAAACTTTTGAAATAGAATAAGAGCCTTTAATCACATTCTTTACCATGTGCAATCATAAAATTGTCTAATATCTTAATTTTTTCCACAGACAAAGCTATTACCCTCGAAAACTAAAACTTTTGAAATAGGAAAAGAACTTTTAATCACATTCTTTACCATTTGCAAACATAAAATAGTCTAATATCTTCATTTTTTTCAACATACGTAGCTATTACCCTCGAAAACTAAAACTTTTGAAATAGGAAGAGAACCTTTAATCACATTCTTTACCATGTGCAATCATAAAATATACTAATATCTTCATTTTTTCAACATACGTAGCTATTACCCTCGAAAACTAAAACTTTTGAAATAGGAAAAGAGCCTTTGATCACATTCTTTACCATGTGCAATCATAAAATAGTCTAATATCTTCATTTTTTCAACAGACCTAGCTATTACCCTCGAAAACTAAAACTTTTGAAATAGGAAAAGAGCCTTTAATCACATTCTTTACCATTTGTAATCATAAAATAGTTTAATATCTTCATTTTTTCAACATACGTAGCTATTACCCTCGAAAAACTAAAACTTTTGAAATAGGAAAAGAGCCTTTAAACACATTCTTTACCATGTGCAATCATAAAATAGTCTAATATCTTCATTTTTTCCACAGACCTAGCTACTACCTTCGAAAACTAAAACTTTTGAAATAGGAAAAGAGCCTTTAATCACATGCTTTACCATGTGCAATCATAAAATAGTCTAATATCTTCATTTTTTCAACATACGTAGCTATTACCCTCGAAAACTAAAACTTTTGAAATAGGAAAAGAGCCTTTAATCACATTCTTTACCATGTGCAATCATAAAATAGTCTAATATCTTCATTTTTTCAGCATACGTAGCTATTACCCTCGAAAACTAAAACTTTTGAAATAGGAAAAGAGCCTTTAATCACATTCTTTACCATGTGCAATCATAAAATAGTCTAATATCTTCATTTTTTCAACATACGTAGCTATTACCCTCGAAAACTAAAACTTTTGACATCGGAAAAGAGCCTTTAATCACATTCTTTACCATTTGCAATCATAAAATAGTCTAATATCTTCATTTTTTCAACATACGTAGCTATTACCTTCGAAAACTAAAACTTTTGAAATAGGAAAAGAGCCTTTAATCACATTCCTTACCATGTGCAATCATAAAATTGTCTAATATCTTCATTTTTTCCACAGACAAAGCTATTACCCTCGAAAACTAAAACTTTTGAAATAGGAAAAGAACTTTTAATCACATTCTTTACCATTTGCAAACATAAAATAGTCTAATATCTTCATTTTTTCAACATACGTAGCTATTACCCTCGAAAACTAAAACTTTTGAAATAGGAAGAGAGCCTTTAATCACATTCTTTACCATGTGCAATCATAAAATATACTAATATCTTCATTTTTTCAACATACGTAGCTATTACCCTCGAAAACTAAAACTTTTGAAATAGGAAAAGAGCCTTTGATCACATTCTTTACCATGTGCAATCATAAAATAGTCTAATATCTTCATTTTTTCAACAGACCTAGCTATTACCCTCGAAAACTAAAACTTTTGAAATAGGAAAAGAGCCTTTAATCACATTCTTTACCATTTGTAATCATAAAATAGTTTAATATCTTCATTTTTTCAACATACGTAGCTATTACCCTCGAAAAACTAAAACTTTTGAAATAGGAAAAGAGCCTTTAAACACATTCTTTACCATGTGCAATCATAAAATAGTCTAATATCTTCATTTTTTCCACAGACCTAGCTACTACCTTCGAAAACTAAAACTTTTGAAATAGGAAAAGAGCCTTTAATCACATGCTTTACCATGTGCAATCATAAAATAGTCTAATATCTTCATTTTTTCAACATACGTAGCTATTACCCTCGAAAACTAAAACTTTTGAAATAGGAAAAGAGCCTTTAATCACATTCTTTACCATGTGCAATCATAAAATAGTCTAATATCTTCATTTTTTCAGCATACGTAGCTATTACCCTCGAAAACTAAAACTTTTGAAATAGGAAAAGAGCCTTTAATCACATTCTTTACCATGTGCAATCATAAAATAGTCTAATATCTTCATTTTTTCAACATACGTAGCTATTACCCTCGAAAACTAAAACTTTTGACATCGGAAAAGAGCCTTTAATCACATTCTTTACCATGTG
>NW_027068655.1:0-2637 GCF_032884065.1 Artemia franciscana
AGCCTTTAATCACATTCTTTACCATGTGCAATCATAAAATAGTCTAATATCTTCATTTTTTCAACATACGTAGCTATTACCCTCGAAAACTAAAACTTTTGAAATAGGAAAAGAGCCTTTAAGCACTTTCTTTACCATGTGCAATCATAAAATAGTCTAATATCTTCATTTTTTCAACATACGTAGCTATTACCCTCGAAAACTAAAACTTTTGAATAGGAAAAGAGCCTTTAATCACATTCTTTACCATGTGCAATCATAAAATAGTCTAATATCTTCATTTTTTCAACATACGTAGCTATTACCCTCGAAAACTAAAACTTTTGACATAGGAAAAGAGCCTTTAATCACATTCTTTACCATGTACAATCATAAAATAGTCTAATATCTTCATTTTTTCAACATACGTAGCTATTACCCTCGAAAACTAAAACTTTTGACATAGGAAAAAGCCTTTAATCCATTCGAAAACTAAAATTTTGACATAGGAAAAGAGCCTTTAATCACATTCGTTACCATTTGCAATCATAAAATAGTCTAATATCTTCATTTTTTCAACATACGTAGCTATTACCCTCGAAAACTAAAATTTTGACATAGGAAAAGAGCCTTTAATCACATTCTTTACCATTTGCAATCATAAAATAGTCTAATATCTTCATTTTTTCAACATACGTAGCTATTACCCTCGAAAACTAAAACTTTTGACATAGGAAAAGAGCCTTTAATCACATTCTTTACCATTTGCAATCATAAAATAGTCTAATATCTTCATTTTTTCAACATACGTAGCTATTACCCTCGAAAACTAAAACTTTTGACATAGGAAAAGAGCCTTTAATCACATTCTTTACCATGTGCAATCATAAAATAGTCTAATATCTTCATTTTTCCAACATACGTAGCTATTACCCTCGAAAACTAAAACTTTTGACATAGGAAAAGAGCCTTTAATCACATTCTTTACCATGTTGCAATCATAAAATAGTCTAATATCTTCATTTTTTCAACATACGTAGCTATTACCCTCGAAAACTAAAACTTTTGACATAGGAAAAGAGCCTTTAATCACATTCTTTACCATTTGCAATCATAAAATAGTCTAATATCTTCATTTTTTCAACATACGTAGCTATTACCCTCGAAAACTAAAACTTTTGACATAGGAAAAGAGCCTTTAATCACATTCTTTACCATTTGCAATCATAAAATAGTCTAATATCTTCATTTTTTCAACATACGTAGCTATTACCCTCGAAAACTAAAACTTTTGACATAGGAAAAGAGCCTTTAATCACATTCTTTACCATTTGCAATCATAAAATAGTCTAATATCTTCATTTTTTCAACATACGTAGCTATTACCCTCGAAAACTAAAACTTTTGACATAGGAAAAGAGCCTTTAATCACATTCTTTACCATTTGCAATCATAAAATAGTCTAATATCTTCATTTTTTCAACATACGTAGCTATTACCCTCGAAAACTAAAACTTTTGACATAGGAAAAGAGCCTTTAATCACATTCTTTACCATGTGCAATCATAAAATAGTCTAATATCTTCATTTTTCCAACATACGTAGCTATTACCCTCGAAAACTAAAACTTTTGAAATAGGAAAAGAGCCTTTAAGCACTTCTTTACCATGTGCAATCATAAAATAGTCTAATATCTTCATTTTTTCAACATACGTAGCTATTACCCTCGAAAACTAAAACTTTTGACATAGGAAAAGAGCCTTTAATCGCATTCTTTACCATGTGCAATCATAAAATAGTCTAATATCTTCATTTTTTCAACATACGTAGCTATTACCCTCGAAAACTAAAACTTTTGAAATAGGAAAAGAGCCTTTAATCACATTCTTTACCATGTGCAATCATAAAATAGTCTAATATCTTCATTTTTTCAACATACGTAGCTATTACCCTCGAAAACTAAAACTTTTGACATAGGAAAAGAGCCTTTAATCACATTCTTTACCATGTGCAATCATAAAATAGTCTAATATCTTCATTTTTTCAACATACGTAGCTATTACCCTCGAAAACTAAAACTTTTGACATAGGAAAAAGCCTTTAATCATTCGTTAAAACTAGTCAAACTTTTGACATAGGAAAAGAGCCTTTAATCACATTCTTTACCATTTGCAATCATAAAATAGTCTAATATCTTCATTTTTTCAACATACGTAGCTATTACCCTCGAAAACTAAAACTTTTGACATAGGAAAAGAGCCTTTAATCACATTCTTTACCATTTACAATCATAAAATAGTCTAATATCTTCATTTTTTCAACATACGTAGCTATTACCCTCGAAAACTAAAACTTTTGACATAGGAAAAGAGCCTTTAATCACATTCTTTACCATTTGCAATCATAAAATAGTCTAATATCTTCATTTTTCAACATACGTAGCTATTACCCTCGAAAACTAAAACTTTTGACATAGGAAAAGAGCCTTTAATCACATTCTTTACCATTTGCAATCATAAAATAGTCTAATATCTTCATTTTTTCAACATACGTAGCTATTACCCTCGAAAACTAAAACTTTTGACATAGGAAAAGAGCCTTTAATCACATTTTTTACCATTTGCAATCATAAAATAGTCTAATATCTTCATTTTTTCA
>NW_027068656.1:0-2637 GCF_032884065.1 Artemia franciscana
CATAAAATAGTCTAATATCTTCATTTTTTCAACATACGTAGCTATTACCCTCGAAAACGAAAACTTTTGAAATAGGAAAAGAGCCTTTAATCACATTCTTTACCATTTGCAATCATAAAATAGTCTAATATCTTCATTTTTTCAACATACGTAGCTATTACCCTCGAAAACTAAAACTTTTGACATAGGAAAAGAGCCTTTAATCACATTCTTTACCATGTTGCAATCATAAAATAGTCTAATATCTTCATTTTTCAACATACGTAGCTATTACCCTCGAAAACTAAAACTTTTGACATAGGAAAAGAGCCTTTAATCACATTCTTTACCATGTGCAATCATAAAATAGTCTAATATCTTCATTTTTTCAACATACGTAGCTATTACCCTCGAAAACTAAAACTTTTGACATAGGAAAAGAGCCTTTAATCACATTCTTTACCATGTGCAATCATAAAATAGTCTAATATCTTCATTTTTCCAACATACGTAGCTATTACCCTCGAAAACTAAAACTTTTGACATAGGAAAAGAGCCTTTAATCACATTCTTTACCATGTTGCAATCATAAAATAGTCTAATATCTTCATTTTTCCAACATACGTAGCTATTACCCTCGAAAACTAAAACTTTTGACATAGGAAAAGAGCCTTTAATCACATTCTTTACCATGTGCAATCATAAAATAGTCTAATATCTTCATTTTTCCAACATACGTAGCTATTACCCTCGAAAACTAAAACTTTTGAAATAGGAAAAGAGCCTTTAATCACATTCTTTACCATTTGCAATCATAAAATAGTCTAATATCTTCATTTTTTCAACATACGTAGCTATTACCCTCGAAAACTAAAACTTTTGACATAGGAAAAGAGCCTTTAATCACATTCTTTACCATGTTGCAATCATAAAATAGTCTAATATCTTCATTTTTTCAACATACGTAGCTATTACCCTCGAAAACTAAAACTTTTGACATAGGAAAAGAGCCTTTAATCACATTCTTTACCATGTTCAATCATAAAATAGTCTAATATCTTCATTTTTTCAACATACGTAGCTATTACCCTCGAAAACTAAAACTTTTGACATAGGAAAAGAGCCTTTAATCACATTCTTTACCATGTGCAATCATAAAATAGTCTAATATCTTCATTTTTTCAACATACGTAGCTATTACCCTCGAAAACTAAAACTTTTGACATAGGAAAAGAGCCTTTAATCACATTCTTTACCATGTGCAATCATAAAATAGTCTAATATCTTCATTTTTTCAACATACATAGCTATTACCCTCGAAAACTAAAACTTTTGAAATAGGAAAAGAGCCTTTAATCACATTCTTTACCATGTGCAATCATAAAATAGTCTAATATCTTCATTTTTTCCAACATACGTAGCTATTACCCTCGAAAACTAAAACTTTTGACATAGGAAAAGAGCCTTTAATCACATTCTTTACCATGTGCAATCATAAAATAGTCTAATATCTTCATTTTTCCAACATACGTAGCTATTACCCTCGAAAACTAAAACTTTTGACATAGGAAAAGAGCCTTTAATCACATTCTTTACCATGTGCAATCATAAAATAGTCTAATATCTTCATTTTTTCAACATACGTAGCTATTACCCTCGAAAACTAAAACTTTTGACATAGGAAAAGAGCCTTTAATCACATTCTTTACCATTTGCAATCATAAAATAGTCTAATATCTTCATTTTTTCAACATACGTAGCTATTACCCTCGAAAACTAAAACTTTTGACATAGGAAAAGAGCCTTTAATCACATTCTTTACCATTTGCAATCATAAAATAGTCTAATATCTTCATTTTTTCAACATACGTAGCTATTACCCTCGAAAACTAAAACTTTTGACATAGGAAAAGAGCCTTTAATCACATTCTTTACCATTTGCAATCATAAAATAGTCTAATATCTTCATTTTTTCAACATACGTAGCTATTACCCTCGAAAACTAAAACTTTTGACATAGGAAAAGAGCCTTTAATCACATTCTTTACCATTTGCAATCATAAAATAGTCTAATATCTTCATTTTTTCAACATACGTAGCTATTACCCTCGAAAACTAAAACTTTTGACATAGGAAAAGAGCCTTTAATCACATTCTTTACCATTTGCAATCATAAAATAGTCTAATATCTTCATTTTTTCAACATACGTAGCTATTACCCTCGAAAACTAAAACTTTTGACATAGGAAAAGAGCCTTTAATCACATTCTTTACCATTTGCAATCATAAAATAGTCTAATATCTTCATTTTTTCAACATACGTAGCTATTACCCTCGAAAACTAAAACTTTTGACATAGGAAAAGAGCCTTTAATCACATTCTTTACCATTTGCAATCATAAAATAGTCTAATATCTTCATTTTTTCAACATACGTAGCTATTACCCTCGAAAACTAAAACTTTTGACATAGGAAAAGAGCCTTTAATCACATTCTTTACCATTTGCAATCATAAAATAGTCTAATATCTTCATTTTTTCAACATACGTAGCTATTACCCTCGAAAACTAAAACTTTTGACATAGGAAAAGAGCCTTTAATCACATTCTTTACCATTTGCAATCATAAAATAGTCTAATATCTTCATTTTTCCAACAT
>NW_027068657.1:0-2624 GCF_032884065.1 Artemia franciscana
CGTTTATACAGATGTATTGTATCTATATTCTTTTTTTATAAATTATCCAGCTAGATGTTGGATGCCAGCATCCAGCATCCAGCTAGTTTGATTCACCTTGTGCCAGCTGGATGCTGGCACAAGGTGGCCCCCCTATCTTTTCATTCGCTATACCTTTGAAAATAAATCTTCATGTGAAATAGTTTTATTAAACGGGGCGGTGTTCGTGGATTTGCTAGAATCAATTTTATAAAACTCATAGAAATAGTAGATAGACTTATTAAACGGAGAAATAGACTCGCTTAATAAAACTAGTTTATTAAGTTTATTAAGCTACTTATTAAACGTAGCTAGTCTAGCTAGTCTAGATTCAAATAGATTTCAAAAATGACGTCTTACATATGACTCATAGAAATAGTAGATAGACTAGCTAGAATCAAACTTTCACTGCTGAATCTATTAAAAGTTTTAATAGATTCTAAAATGACGTCTTGCATATGACTCATAGAATACTTTCACTGCTGAATCTATTAAATCTATTTGAATATCGGCCACCTAGAGGCCTAGAGGAAAATATTTTGCACAAGGCCGCAAGCCTTCACTAGAAACAGTGAAAGTTTGATTCTAGCTAGTCTATCTACTATTTCTATGAGTCATATGCAAGAATATAATATCGGTAGAAATAGACAATAATAGAAGTTTGCACAAGGACTTGCTTTTAATAGATTCAGCAGTGAAAGTTTGATTCTAGCTAGTCTATCTAAACTTCAATAAAACTTCAATAAAACTTTTCTATCGACGAACAGCTAGATGCTGGATGCCAGCATCCAGCATCCAGCTAGTTTGAAATTCCAGCTAGTTTGATTCACCTTGTGCCAGCTGGATGCTGGCACAAGGTGGCCCCCCTATCTTTTCATTCGCTATACCTTGGAAATAGATAAACCATGAAAACCTGTCGCTAAAAAGAATGTAGACCCATAGATTCTATCCGCAATAGTAAATGAGGCCTCTATATACTCCAACCCTTGAAGAAATGAAAAATATAACCCCAGCAATACAGTAAATAGAAGTCCCTGAAGGCATTGATCAAAATTATTTTCTATTAAGGCATGGTGGGCTCAAGTTACCGTAACTCCTGAAGCCAGCAGGATACTCGTGTTAAGCAGGGGTACTTGAAATGGATTAAAGCTTTCCACTCCGATTGGGGGCCATAAGGCCCCTACTTCAATATTTGGCGACAAACTTCTGTGAAAAAATGCCCAAAAGAAAGAGACAAAAAAGAAAACTTCAGAGATAATAAATAGGATTATTCCCCATCGCAATCCAAATCCGACCTTCGTCGAATGTATTCCTTGAAAAGTAGCTTCTCGTGATACGTCTCGTCACCATTGATATGAAACAAATATGATTGTGATTAATCCTGTAAAAAATAGCATTCTATCAAACGAATGAAACCATTTGACAAGTCCAGAAGTTATTGCAAAAGCTCCTATTCCGGTAGCTAGGGGTCAAGGTCTAATATTAACCAAATGATACGGGTGATTTAATTGATTCATTATTCTCTTGCGTAGAGAGTCATCAGAGTCATAAAAACATAAGATTGAATAATAGCTACAGAGAATTCCAATATTAATAGGATAATCTGTGAAAAGATTACAATTGTACTAACATATAAATTTTCTAGGGTACCTTGAGCTCCTAAAAGAGTCAACAGGAGATGACCGGCAATTATATTAGCCGCAAGACGGACAGAGAGTGTAATAGGCCGAATCATATTTCTAATGATTTCAATTAATACCATGAAGGGTATTAAAGGTGCCGGTGTTCCTAAAGGTACGAGATGGGCTAAAGCATTTGTTGTCTCCCTAATTCAAGTATATAGGATAAAAGAGATTCACAGAGGAACTGCGAGTCTTAAGGTAACTGCTAAATGTCTAGTAGCGGTAAAAATATAGGGGAATAAACCGATAAAATTATTAAATAAAATAAATAAGAAAAGGGCAATAACTAGGATATTGGCACCAAATCTCGCTGAGCCTATAAGGAGGGATATCTCCCGATTCAATCCCATTAAAACTCTCTTAGCTAAAAATTGAGGTCGTGAAGGAATCAATCAGAAAGATATTACTATAAACAGGAGTGGGGTTAGTATTCTTAATCAGTTGGATAAAAAAGAGGAAGTCGGATCAAATACTGAAAAAAGGTTTGCTATCATTTTCAATTTAAGTAAACAGTTTGATCAGAGAATCCATTAGCAGAAGAAACCGAGCGGGGTTGATAAAGGAAAAATACCATAGTTATAATAGCTCATAGTAAAGCTATAGAGACAAGGAAGACCATAATTCAAGGAAGTGGTATCATTTGAGGAATAAGAGACTGCCATCGGCTTCTTAAAGTTGACAACCTTATATTTATTAATAAACTAAGTCTCTATACCATAGGGGGTAATTACCATAAGAGAGCTTAAGAGGCTACCGCTTGACTTTCAGCCACCCTATGAAATTTGTAACTCAAGTCACTTTAGAAAGTCTCTCTCTCCAACAGCTTCAATCACGATAGGTATAAAACTATGTCCAGATCCACAAATTTCTGAACAATGTCCATAAAATACTCCGGGTATATTTACTAGAAGTCTGGACTGATTA
>NW_027068658.1:0-2619 GCF_032884065.1 Artemia franciscana
ATAGGAAAAGAGCCTTTAATCACATTCTTTACCATTTGCAATCATAAAATAGTCTAATATCTTCATTTTTTCAACATACGTAGCTATTACCCTCGAAAACTAAAACTTTTGACATAGGAAAAGAGCCTTTAATCACATTCTTTACCATTTGCAATCATAAAATAGTCTAATATCTTCATTTTTTCAACATACTTAGCTATTAACCTCGAAAACTAAAACTTTTTACATAGGAAAAGAGCCTTTAATCGCATTCTTTACCATGTGCAATCATAAAATAGTCTAATATCTTCATTTTTCCAACATACGTATTTATTACCCTCGAAAACTAAAACTTTTGACATAGGAAAAGAGCCTTTAAGCACATTCTTTACCATTTGCAATCATAAAATAGTCTAATATCTTCATTTTTTCAACATACGTAGCTATTACCCTCGAAAACTAAAACTTTTAAAATAGGGAAAGAGCCTTTAATCACATTCTTTACCATTTGCAATCATAAAATAGTCTAATATCTTCATTTTTTCAACATACGTAGCTATTACCCTCGAAAACTAAAACTTTTGACATAGAAAAAGAGCCTTTAATCACATTCTTTACCAATTGCAATCATAAAATAGTCTAATATCTTCATTTTTTCAACATACGTAGCTATTACCCTCGAAAACTAAAACTTTTGACATAGGAAAAGAGCCTTTAATCACATTCTTTACCATTTACAATCATAAAATAGTCTAATATCTTCATTTTTTCAACATACGTAGCTATTACCCTCGAAAAATAAAACTTTTAAAATAGGAAAAGAGCCTTTAATCACATTCTTTACCATTTGCAATGATAAAATAGTCTAATATCTTCATTTTTTCTACATACGTAGCTCTTACCCCCGAAAACTAAAACTTTTGAAATAGGAAAAGAGCCTTTAATCACATTCTTTACCATTTGCAATCATAAAATAGTCTAATATCTCATTTTTTCAACATACGTAGCTATTACCCTCGAAAACTAAAACTTTTGACATAGAAAAAGAGCCTTTAATCACATTCTTTACCAATTGCAATCATAAAATAGTCTAATATCTTCATTTTTTCAACATACGTAGCTATTACCCTCGAAAACTAAAACTTTTGACATAGGAAAAGAGCCTTTAATCACATTCTTTACCATTTGCAATCATAAAATAGTCTAATATCTTCATTTTTTCAACATACGTAGCTATTACCCTCGAAAACTAAAACTTTTAAAATAGGAAAAGAGCCTTTAATCACATTCTTTACCATTTGCAATCATAAAATAGTCTAATATCTTCATTTTTTCTACATACGTAACTCTTACCCCCGAAAACTAAAACTTTTGAAATAGGAAAAGAGCCTTTAATCACATTCCTTACCATTTGCAATCATAAAATAGTCTAATATCTTCATTTTTTCAACATACGTAGCTATTACCCCCGAAAACTAAAACTTTTGACATAGGAAAAGAGCCTTTAATCACATTCTTTACCATTTGCAATCATAAAATAGTCTAATATCTTCATTTTTTCAACATACATAGCTATTACCCTCGAAAACTAGAACTTTTGACATAGGAAAAGAGCCTTTAATCACATTCTTTACCATTTGCAATCATAAAATAGTCTATTATCTTTATTTTTTCAACATACGTAGCTATTACCCTCGAAAACTAAAACTTTTGACATAGGAAAAGAGCCTTTAAGCACATTCTTTACCATTTGCAATCATAAAATAGTCTAATATCTTCATTTTTTCAACATACGTAGCTATTACCCTCGAAAACTAAAACTTTTAAAATAGGAAAAGAGGCTTTAATCACATTCTTTACCATTTGCAATCATAAAATAGTCTAATGACTTCATTTTTTCAACATACGTAGCTATTACCATCGAAAACTAAAACTTATGAAATAGTAAAAGAGCTTTTAATCACATTGTTTACCATTTGCAATCATAAAATAGTCTAATATCTTCCATTTTTCAACATACGTAGCTATTACCCGCGAAAACTAAAACTTTTGACATAGGAAAAGAGCCATTAAGCACATTCTTTACCATGTGCAATCATAAAATAGACTAATATCTTCGTTTTTCCAACATACGTAGCTATTACCCTCGAAAACTAAAACTTTTGACATAGGAAAAGAGCCTTTAATCACATTCTTTACCATTTGCAATCATAAAATAGTCTAATATCTTCATTTTTTCAACATACGTAGCTATTACCCTCGAAAACTAAAACTTTTGACATAGGAAAAGAGCCTTTAATCACATTCTTTACCATTTGCAATCATAAAATAGTCTAATATCTTCATTTTTTCAACATACGTAGCTATTACCCTCGAAAACTAAAACTTTTGACATAGGAAAAGAGCCTTTAATCACATTCTTTACCATTTGCAATCATAAAATAGTCTAATATCTTCATTTTTTCAACATACTTAGCTATTAACCTCGAAAACTAAAACTTTTTACATAGGAAAAGAGCCTTTAATCGCATTCTTTACCATGTGCAATCATAAAATAGTCTAATATCTTCATTTTTCCAACATACGTAGCTATTACCCTCGAAAACTAAAACTTTTGACATAGGAAAAGAGCCTTTAAGC
>NW_027068659.1:0-2612 GCF_032884065.1 Artemia franciscana
TTCCTTTTCAATAAAGTCTGATGTTTTTATTCTTCTGAAGGAACAAACATATTACTGCATAGAATTACCAATTCAATTCATCTATCAATTTCACGCTTCTGCTTTTCGTAAAAAATTTTCAAGTTCTTATCAATTCAATAGAGAGAATGATGAAGTGAGATAAAGGATATTCCAAAGTCAGTTTTATGTCAGTCTTACCTTTGTTACCCTCTCAATGCACAAGTAAGATGGTTTTCCAGGAAAAGTATTCTTTAGTATCTTTTTAAAATGAAAAAAGAGGCCATACAATTTCGAGGGAGCTAAAATCTTACTTACAATATCCATTTTTCAACGATAGTGGATATCAAGGTTCGTCTATAAAATAGACTTTTTTTCCTTTTCATTATATTCAGTATTTCCCATTAAGCCCAGTCATAATTGTTGTCGCGATGTCGTAGTTTGCGAATGTCGGTACCGTACAGTGGATCTTAAGTTTTTGAGCATAGATGCGAATAAGGGAAAACCCTAGTAATGCCAAAGTAGAACACCGTTCTATTTTCTTATTCATCTTAGTTTTGGAGCAATACCCCTTTACAGATTTGGAATGACTATTGGCTCAGAGAAAGGCATCTTTTTTTCTAACTGCATCAACTAGTAAGTAAACTGATAGAGAAAAAGGGATTATGAATTAAGGTAAGGTGATGTCAGCTTTCCTTAATTTTTGTACATGCTCTAATGCAATTTGCGTTCTTTTTTCTGCACTTCACCGCTTAATTTGGTTCTTCTAGTTGACATTTTTTCTTTATTTTTTCCCATCTGTCTACGTTTGTTTTTTCGCTTCTCTCTCCTTAAGTGTTTTCTATGTGTTTGATACATATGTTATGCATTTGTATTTGTATTTTTACGTGTCCTTCTATGTGTATCTGCTCGTATTACACTTTTGTAATAGTGTGGATGAAAAATAAGTAATAATTAAAAAAGGCTAATGATCTACGTAGCTTGCATTATACTAATTAGGGGTTCTCACAAACATCTCATGCTCGAAGCAAAAATACATATCTTCTAAGTACAACTGGGAATTTGGAATAGTCAAACGAAAATTGAAGACGGTTGAGCATGGAAAACTGATGAGAAATGAAGCCGAAGATCATTTCCGATAAAAAAAACTCTGTCATCTAGTGTTAATCATCGTATCATTAGGTTAATTACGAAAACGTGGGTGAACTATTAGCTGGATTTACTTTTTAATGTTTACTTTTTACTTATTCTTTATAATAGATTAAAGATAAAAGAATTGGCTTTGGAAAAAAATAACAGGTATACTTCTATAATTTTTTTTTCTATTTTTTTTTACTAGCCCATGTTTGGAAAACTAGCATGGCTCAAGCTATTCTACATAGTGGCACGAAAAACTATTACAAAGAATTCACGAAAATGCAAAGGGAGGGGCAAAAATAAAAGAACCAGTTTACTAAAAAGATACAATGGACATATTTGTGTGACTTATTTTTTACTAGCCCGAGTTCGGCATATTGAGTTAGGCCTAGATGTTCTGCATAGTAGCGTCAACTCGTTAAAATGTATGGTAGGCAAAGATTTTTTGCTTATCTATTTAAGTGAAGTTATAACAGAAGACGGATCGAAAAACTTAAAAGGAAGGGTATTCTTCTCGATTTTTAAATGCCATTACTAAAATTCTATTTTTTTTAGCCTTGGTGGGAAATCATCCCCCCTCCCTATTATTTCATCAGTTTCTATAACCTATACAAATATTCTGCACCAACTAATATACCCAAATCCAGAAAATTTCATGTTGGTAAGAAAATTTAAACTTTAATAGAAATTGAAATTGACTGATAAGTTAACATTAATCTTGTCTTGGGTGTTAATAAAGTTACACATCCGTCTTAACGAAAATAACATCATCGCATTCAGTGTATCAGCGAACCCTATAGCAAAAATTTCAAGCTCCTATCTACAAAAATGTGGAATTTTGTATCTTTTGCCAGAAGACAGATCACGGGTGCGTGTTTGTTTTTTTTTGTTTTTTTTTCCCAGGGGTTATCGTATCGACCAAGTGGTCTTAGAATGTTGCAAGAGGGCTCATTCTAACGGAAATGAAAAGTTCTAGTGCCCTTTTAATTGACCAAAAAAATTGGAGGGCACCTAAGTCCCTCCGACGCTCATTTTTTCCCTAAGTCAACGGATCAAAATTTTGAGATAGCCATTTTGTTCCGCATAGTCGAAAACCATAATAACTATGTCTTTGGGGATGACCTACTCCCCTACAGTTCCTGGGGGAGGGGCTGCAACTTACAAACTTTAACCAGTGTTTACATACAGTAATGGTTATTGGGAAGTGTACAGACGTTTTCAGGGGGATTTTTTTGGTTTGTGGGTGGAGTTGACGGGAGGGGGCTGTGTGGGAGGATCTTTCCTTGGAGAAATATGTCACGGGGGAAGAGAAATTCAATGAAAAGGGCGCGGGATTTTCTAGCATTACTATAAAAAAAAGAAAAAATAAACATGAAAAAGTTTTTTTCAATTGAAAGTAAGGAATAGCATTAAAACTTAAAACGAACAGATATTATTACGCATATGAGAGGTTCTAAAAATTCTTTAGCATAAAGAGC
>NW_027068660.1:0-2599 GCF_032884065.1 Artemia franciscana
GGAGCTTTGTGAAAGGTGAACTGAAGCCGAAATAAAATCATTCCTCCAATAAAAACCCCACCCTCTAGAATTGCTTGCTAGGGTGGACTAACAACATATTGCTACGCTGGCGTGAAATATGCACAGACTTGGCCTAAAGAAAACATGGCATTTTCATTAAGACCTCTCAGAAATAACTGGATGCAAAAATGTGTCTCTTTTTTCTTGCAGCCACGTCTAATAGCACAATAGAAAGAATGCATTTGCTCAGAAATAACTCTAAATATTCATACAATTTATTTCTATTAACACCCCCCCCCTTCTGGAATTTGTTCTTAGGTTTCCCACCTTTCTTTAATTCATAGTTTTTTACTCATATTTTATCCTTTATCAGCTCTTTTTACATTTTTTTCCATTTGTTGATTTTTAATTGATTTTTTTGTGTTTTAATGATGTTTGTAAATTTATTTTTATAAATAAAATTTGTAGGTAAAAAACCTTTATTCATTTGTTTTTTTGTTCCAGGAAGAACGTTCAATATATTTTAATGATGCAATTTAAGCATCTTGCAGTCTATGTACATTGGTATGCCTGTTCAAGATTGCATCTAATGTAAGTGTTGAATTTGTTTAGTGAAGAGGAAAGGAGAGACTTTTGATCATATATGAAGGTGTACCCTATTCTAGCAATAATGGTACTCTCGACTTTATTTCATCTCTGAGAGTACATTAAAGTTCCACTAGAGTAAAAGACTCCATTAGTAAAAATGTGTTACGAACAAGCCCCAATATTATCTGATAACATCCATTAAAGTATTACTTAAGAAGCAGGATCTCATCAAAGGTAAGCAATTTTTACTAATCAATTGTCCCCCCTGCGTGTTAATTATTGTGCCGGTCTGGGGACAAGCAAGCCATTTCATCATTCTAGGATACGGGGACATGGGATCATCCTAGCGTGCAATATGTTATCATGTAGAAACTATTTGCCGAATCAAAGTATTGGGAAGGCTTTCGTAGTCCACCTGTCTAGCGCTCCGTTCAATTGAGGGGGGTCCCTTTTGAATCCTAATGCATACAAAAAAAACTCCAGATTATTATGGTTTCCTTGAGACAAAATAATTAAAAAAAAAATCATGAAAGAAAATGAAATCTCTTAAAGTATTATGCAACACCCGTGTTTGAGTCCCCTTGAGTTACAACCAATGATTCACCGCTTGACTAGCGGACTCTAACAAGTCATATTACGCAACAACCAAAAGTAAACAAAAGCTATTAAGTAACAGCCAAAGAAAACAAAACACTCTTTATGTGCGCTATAGTATTGTGCAAGACCCAGGTGAGCGTAATAACGTTTTGAGATAGTACTAGTTCCGTTTTTACACATCCTAGGGCTTGGTTTAAAAGCAGTGAGGCGTCACTACTCCCATAGTAACCAAAGGTTGAAAAACAAGCTTTGAAAAAAATGTCTAATGATAAGAAATTTCAATTGAGACTAATTCATGAATAACAACTATTATTTCGGTTAGTTTTAAAATTAAATTGTATTGCGAAAACAAATTTATGGTGATATTGATGAAAAGCCTGAAATCCCTAAAAAATGGCGATAGACCGAAAAGAAAAGTGCACAATTGAATAAAAAAGATGGAAAACCTTGTTTAGCAGTATTGAACCCCTCAGCCTTTAACAAAAGGAAAAGGAATTTTTTGTATTGGTAGCGCTTATATGTATCCTTGTTTCTACCATGGCTTGTGGGCTACCAGAACATCATTGAGAGATGTTTAATGGCTCATTTAAAGCTATAATTCATATCTATGTGCTTTTCAGAACACCGTAGAGAGATATTTCATGGCTCATTTCAAAGCTATTGCTCATATATACGTGCTTTTTGTTTGTGTGCTACTATCTATGAGTGACATATCGCATTAAAAAAGGCACTTTTGGTTGAAAGTGCTTAGAAGTATAAAGGAAGTGTAGAGGAAAGTGCTAGGAAGTACATTTTCTACTTCCAAGCTTTTTCAAATGGAAAAGCTTGGAAGCATATTTTAGACACCATGGTAATATTTATGGTCCAAAACCCTTCACCGAAGGTTTACAATTATCTCTCCCGCATACATACTGCCTTCTTAGTAAGTTTTTCAAATTGTCTGTTCAGTAGCAGGTTACTTCAATATTAGCAGGGTTTGCAGGCTACCATCGTAGAAAATGTTTTATGGCTTATTTAAAATTGCTCATATCTACACATTTTTTATCAATTTCACCACATTTAAGTCCCATATTGCAATAAAAATGTAACTGTTGGTGTTATTCATACCTTTTTTTTACTTTTGTATGATTTGGACAATTTTATTTTGGAGGGGAATCAAAACTGGCGCTCTCCCCCTTCCATTTGAGAAGTTAAAAATTCTTTGCGGGATTGTGGCAGAAAAATTGCAGTAATGGTAACACAAATTTCGGTAAATTATAGTCACTAAACATCTAAAATCTTTTATCGAAGTTTTTCTAAAATCTCTGTAAATAATATATATATAATATATATATAAATAATAAGATAGTTCACAAGTAACTGAGCTTCTTTCTGCAACTTTCGTAAAAGAACAATTTACAACCCCTCAAGCATG
>NW_027068661.1:0-2600 GCF_032884065.1 Artemia franciscana
ACCTCAAGAGAACAATAACTAATGCCAAATATAATTATTGGAATAATTTTGCAAATAATCTTTCCAGAGAAACATCTGAGCCAAGAATACATAGACTTATAAGCAAAATCTGTGGGAAAAAAACATCCTCCAACCCTCTTATGTATGAACTAATACATGAGAATTCCCACTATGATAACGACACTGATAAGGCAAAATTATTTGCCTCCCTTTTCTCAAAAAAGCTAACATCAAAAAACCAAAATATCACCACACAAATCATGACAAATCCTATTTACCAGCCCCGACCAGGTTCAGAATATATAAACCATCCCTTCTCGATACATGAATTGAATAATGCAATTCAGCATATCAAGGCCAATGCTACAAGTAGCTATGATAATATACACCCTATATGGATAAAGAATCTTTCCCCTTTGTACAAACAGGAGCTCCTAAATTGCTATAACCATGCATGGGCTACATCCACATTCCCTAATATCTGGAAATGTTCATCTCTCATACCAATTTTAAAGAAAAATAAACCTAAACATGACCCTCAGTCATATAGACCCATAATGATTACCCCAGTGCTGGGAAAATTAATGGAGAAAATGATTTACCATCGGCTGCTTTGGTTTGTTGAGAAGAATAATCTGATACCTCATACTCAAACTGGCTTCAGGAAACACCACTCATCAACAGATGCTTTCATAGTGTTAACAAATGCAATAAATGAATCCCTATCAAAAAATAATGTCTTAACTGCTGCATTCCTTGATTTTGAAGGAGCTTATGATAATGTTGACCACCAGATTCTATTAGTTAAACTTACAAACCTTGGACTACCCCCCAAACTTGTATCCTTCATAAAATCCTTTATAGAAAACCGAAGTTTCATTGTTTGTGTAGGTTCAGCCTCTTCACCCAAAACTTCAATAACCAAAGGCCTTCCACAGGGTGCAGTCCTGAGCTGCCTCCTATTTTCACTTTTTCTGTGGGACATGAACCTCCCACATACCAATCTACAGTACGCTGACGATCTGGTATTATGGGCAACTGGCAATACCTTCGAGATTACGCATTCAAAGTTGCAAAATGCACTTTTCCAATTTGAAAAGTTCTCCCAAAAGTCCATTTTACCTACTGCACCCACAAAGTCAAAAATTATCCAATTCCACCATAAGCGAAATCATTATGATGCTAGGCTAACATTAAATGGAATACTTATCCCAGAGGACAATCAAATTAATTACCTAGGGCTTATACTTGACCAAAAACTAAATTTCCACCTCCACATCACAAATACAATAAAAAAGTGCTATAGAAAAACAAGAATAATTAAAAGGCTACTAGCCACACCTTGGGGCTGTAATGAGAAAAAACTAATCCAATTTTATAAATCATATATAAGACCCCATATTGATTATGGCCTCATAGTGTATGGTGCTTGTGCTAAGACCCACATGCAAAAAATCGAAACGACACAAAATGATATAATTCGTCTTATATTTGGTCTTAGGAAACCAACAAAAACTAAGTTTCTGCTTACTGAGAGTGGACTATCACCAATAAATGAAAGAAGAAGATCTCTACTAATTAAGTACCTTACAAAAATTGAAGCCAATGATTCTCATACCCTGCATAACTGGTTAAGAAATCCATCTATGTTTAGAGGCGTTGCAAATGAATATGCAAATATCCAGAAGAAGTTCCCAGTGCCAGTAAAATCTATTGCACCCACATTCCCCCAAACCCCCCCTTGGAGTTGGTCAACCCCCATAATAAAGACTGACTTCTCAAAGTGGACCAAAGAACTTACCCCCATTTCTTTTATTCAGAAAAAATTTGCCGAACTAAATAATGTTGCTTATAAAAACTATTTCCAAATTTTTGTAGATGGGTCCAAAATGAATGAGAAAGTGGCAAGCGGAGCTTTCTTCCCAACCCATAATATCGCTTTAGGAGAGAGATTACAAGATAATTCATCTGTAATGTCTGCCGAGCTAAACGCCATAATCATGGCACTAGATTTCCTCATGGTTAATGAATATATGAAAGTTAATATTAATAATATTATAATATATTCTGATTCTTTGTCAAGCCTAGAGCTTCTTTCGTCAGCTTCTCAAAATAAGATGGATATTGACACATTTCTTTGTCTTAGGATTATTGATATTTTTGCTTCAAAAGGTATTTTAACTCATATACAGTATATTCCAAGCCACTCAGGTATAATAGGTAACCATAAGGCAGATGAAATAGCCAAAAATGCTTTAAATATTGACCAGCCAAGTGGGAGACCAATCCCCATTAGAGATATTTACCACTGGAGATTTACAGAGGTACTGATAATTAATAAGAATCCTACCCCATCACCTTTCCCAAGTAAGCACCTTTCCAAGATTTATCATAGGATTCGGTCAGGTTCAAATGGGCTAAATTTTCAGGCATTTTCATATCAGATTCCTAATTCAAGTGGCGAAGTTCCCTCGTCCCCCCTTTGCAGGTCATGTAATCTTAAGAATGAAACAATAGATCACTGCCTATTTGAATGTAATATGCTGACGTCTGCACAGTATACCCTGCGACGTAAAATGGTAGAATGCTTCAAACACCAC
>NW_027068662.1:0-2600 GCF_032884065.1 Artemia franciscana
AAGTGGGAATAGAGATGATCGCAATATCCCCAGTCTTGCAGGTACCCCGAAAGGGTAGAGGCAAGCATTTGCAGAGGCAATTATCCATAGATCTGGATCTTACGCCCTGCTACAGTTGTCCTTCACAGAGGAACCTCCCATGATGGTGTTCTACGTCACCATGCAATTTAACCCATTACTGGGAGAAGGTTTGTAACTCACGAGACGTGTGCACACTCAGGTGGGCCCTGTTAAGGGTATATTTGAGGGGTCTTCTTCTTCCTCCACCTGTATTTCCGACCGAAGGCGAGGGTACCCCATTTTCTACCAAGTAGGAACCTCACGGACAAGGCCCCCACCTTGGTCCTCCTGAGGGAGGTCCCTACTGAGCAGTAGACTCATAAATACTATCTTTATAAACGAGCAATATATATATATATATATATATATATATATATATATATATATATATATATATATATATATATATATATATGTATGTTTTTAACTACGTAAAACTTGCGAATATACAACATTCTTCGCTGTCCCATTGTCTGTGCATATAAATTGATTGTCAGGTTTACTGACTCTTGAACATGCAACATATAATTGTCTATGGGAAAAACAATCCGTATTCAGATCTATACCTCATTATTCTAATGATTGCCCTTGAGCTTTGTTGATGGTGATTGCTAATCGAACATTCCTTGTGTCCCCATCGTCATTTATATACCCCCTCTGTCCCCGTTGTAGTTGTGTCCCAATCGTCATTTATATTCCCTGTGTCCCGGTCGTCATTTGTGTCCCAGTCTCTAATTTCTCTTTGAGTGTCCCGGTCATCATTTATATTCCGTGTCCCGGTCGTTATCGAACATTCCCTGTGTCCCCGTCGTTATTTATATATCCCCCCTGTGCCCCCGGCGTCCCCGTTGTAGTTGTGTCCCGCTCGTCATTTATATTCCCTGTGTCCCAGTCTGTAATTTCTCTTTGAGTGTCCTGGTCGTCATTTATATTCCCTGTGTCCCGGTCGTCATTTGTGTCCCGGTCTGTAATTTCTCTTTGAGTGTCCCGGTCATCATTTGTACCCGGTTGTCCATGAGAAAAACAATCCGTATTCAGATCTATACCTCATTATTCTAATGATTGGCCTTGAGCTTTGTTGATGGCGATTGCTAATCGAACATTCCCTGTGTCCTGGTCGTCATTTATATTTCCCCCCTGTGCCCCCCGGCGTCCCCGTTGTAGTTGTGTCCCTGTGTTCCGGTCGTCATTTATATTCCCTGTGTCCCGGTGTCCCAGTCTGTAATTTCTCCTTGAGTGTCCCGGTCGTCCTTTATATTCCCTGTGTCCCGGTCTGTAATTTCGTCAGTCGACAAACATGACGTGAGTCGACAAACAACTTCATGACGGCATACTGCTCAATCTTTATCATGACGTCAGTCGACACACAAACATGACATGAGTCAACACACAAACAAACAACTTATTTTTACATATATAGAGTTGAACTGGTCAAACTGAAAATTACACAACCTTAATATTTTGACAAACCAAGCCAAGTCAGCAATTCAATACAAAAAGACTATTTACAGTCATGCAGTTTTTGGTTGTAGTGGGCGCAACCAAAAAAAAGAAGCAAAGATAGGTGGATGAAAAAAAACAAAAAGGTGTAGCTTCCTATCGAAAGTATAGTTGTCCATAGGAATGCACAGACAAAAAGTGTTGTCGAATTTATTTTCTGATATTCTGATTACAGGATTTTAATTGCATTTGTTTCCTTTTTAGGGGCGTTTTCCTCCTTTTAAAAAATAGGCAAATTCTTGCAGGCTTCTAGCTTTTGATGGGTAATACTAAATTAATTTATTTTATTTATTTTTATGGGTTTGAAATCAGCACTGAAAGGCAGTTCTTTGTATGTGTTAACTGTGTTCAAACTTCTTTGTCGAGTTTCGGTTAAGACTAAACGGATTTACTCTTTACTTACACTTCGTTACCCCGGGCTGCTTATACACAGTGGTTATCTGCTGTCGGTACAAGTAGATAGTCAGAATATTGATACTTAAAGAAATCGTAGTTGCAGCAGTTGCTGCATCCTAGTCACAAGTTATTGTCTGTTCTAGGCTAAGATGGTTTTTCTCATTAATGTTGTATTATTTCTTAGGGTTGTGCAACGTGTAGTTTTGTTTGTAGCTTTCCGTCCTCCATTTCGCTTGTGCTGTGACTTTATAATGCAGCCTTTTCCCTAGTTTTTTTTTTCCATCAGCATGCTGTCAGGTCTCTTTTTTGATCGAGATGTTTTGGGATACTTGTAATACATGTTTTGGGTTCAATACGTTCCTGATTTTTTTTTTTTTTTTTATGGAATCGGTAAATGATGTCAGATTTGGAAAGCTTTCCTATTTGTTAAAGTACCAAGGCTTCAAAAGAAAAATATTTTTGCCCCTAGACCTGTGATTCCCAAAGTAGGGCACATGCCCCATCAGTGGGGCATGGCAATATTTTGGTAGGTCATGGGCAGGACGTGGAGCTTTCGGCTGACTTTACTTTAGAGCCATTGTTATAAATAAAACGTTTTTCATGTCAATGGCGTCACATCCAAGCGTATTTAAAGAGCACAAAAA
>NW_027068663.1:0-2579 GCF_032884065.1 Artemia franciscana
ATTCCTTTTGTCCCGGTCGCTTTCTCTTTGAGTGTCGTCATTCATATTCCCTATGTGCCGGTGTCCCGGTCGTCATTTGTGTCCCCGATGTCCCGGTCTGTAATTTCGTCAGTTGAAAACTTATGATGAAATAAATTTTTAATTTTTTCCCTTTTTTTGTTTTTAGTTTTTTTTTATTGGTTTTTACCTTTTTTTAGGTTTTTTAGTTTTTTTTCTTTTTTCTTTTTAGTTTTTTTTTGAAGTTTTTATCTTTTTAGTTTTTTTATTTTTATTTATATTTTTTTAGTTTTCTTTTTCTCCTTTATTTTCAGTTTTTTCCTTTTTTTAGTTTTTTTCTTTTTTAAGTTTTTTTAGTTTTTTAGATTTTTTAGTTTTTTTATTAGTTTTTAGTTTTTTTTGTAGTTTTTGCCTTTTTTTTAGTTTTTTCAGTTTTTTTTAGTTTTTAGTTTTTTACCTTTTTTTAGTTTTTTTTAGTTTTTTAGCTTTTTTAGTTTTTTTTTTCTTTTTAGTTTTTTTTGTAGTTTTTACCTTTTTTAGTTTTTTTTCTTATTTTGTATTAGTGTGAAATAATTCAGACGTCATATGCGGACAAACATGACGTCACCTGATTATTTTTTTGTATTTTTATTCATATTTTTTTTGTTTTCTTTTTCTCTTTTATTTTTCAGTCTTTTCCTTTTTTTAGTTTTTTTCTTTTTTAGTTTTTAGTTTTTTTTTAGTTTTTTACCTTTTTTTAGTTTTTTTAGTTTTTTTAGTTTTTTAGATTTTTTAGTTTTTTTATTAGTTTTTAGTTTTTTTTTGTAGTTTTTGCCTTTTTTTAGTTTTTTTTAGTTTTTTACCTTTTTTTAGTTTTTTTTAGTTTTTTAGCTTTTTTAGTTTTTTTTTTCTTTTAGTTTTTTTTTGTAGTTTTTACCTTTTTTAGTTTTTTTTCTTATTTTGTATTAGTGTGAAATAATTCAGACGTCATATGCGAACAAACATGACGTCACCTGATCCATCCACAGATCCACAGACAACTTATTTTTATATATATAGATATATATATATATATATATATATATATATATATATATATATATATATATATATATATCTATATTTAATCCGATACAAATACAAATACAGTAGCTCAGTTGGTAAAGCGTTATGTTCCAGGTTCTAGATCCGAGAGGTTCCAGGTTCGAACCTTGGCTTTAGCATTAATACAAAAGAAGAAAAAAAACTAAAAAAGATAAAAACTACTAAAAAAAACTAAAAAGAAAATACTAAAAAAACTAAAAAGCTAAAAAACTAAAAAAAAAATAAAAAAAGGGTAAAAAACTAAAAACTAAAAAGTAAAAAGAAACCAAAAAAAGGTAAAAACTACAAAAAAACTAAAAAGAAAAAAAACTAAAAACAAATAAAAAAACTAAAAAAACTAAAAACTGAAAACGAAAAAAACTAAAAAAAGGAAAAAACTGACCAATAAAGGAGAAAAAGAAAACTAAAAAAAAAAAATAAATAAATAAATAAAAAGGTAAATCTATTCAAACCGAAGTAGGTGAGTTGGTAAAGCGTTATGTTCCAAGTTCTAGGTCCGAGAGGTTCCAGGTTCGAACCTTGGCTTTAGCATTAATACAAAAGAAGAAAAAAAACTAAAAAAGAAAAAAAACTAAAAACAACTAAAAACAGATAAAAACTACTAAAAACACTAAAAAAGCTAAAAAACTAAAATGAAGGTGAAAAACTAAAAACTAAAAAAGAAAAAAAAAACAAAAAAAGGGGTACAAACAGCAAAAAAACTAAAAAGAAAAAAAACAACTAAAAACTCATAAAAAAACTAAACACTTAAAAAGAAAAAAAACTAAAAAAGGAAAAAAACTGAAAAATAAAGGAGAAAAAGATAACTAAAAATAAAAAAAAACTAAAAAAGGTAAAAACTACAAAAAAAACTAAAAAGAAAAAGAAAAAAAACTAAAAAGCTAAAAAATAGGTAAAAACAAAAAAAAACTAAAAAGAAACAAAGGAAAAAAACAAAAAAATTATTTCATTTATTTCATATATATATATATATATATATATATATATATATATATATATATATATATATATATATATATATATATATATATATATATATATATATATATATATATATATATATATATATGGCACGTAACTAATATGGCGCGTAACGACTTACACGCGCGGGGGGGCCTGGGGGTGGGGTGCGAAGCGCCCCCACCAACTAGGTGTTGGGTTGGCGCGAAGCGCCACCCCAACAGCTAGTATATCTTCTATCTATATATATAAAAATAAGTTGTATGTGTGTGTTGGGTCTGTCGGATGACGTCATGTTTGTGTGTTGACTGACGCCATGAAGTTAGTTGTCGTCATTTTTGTTATAACGGTGACGTCATTAAAGGTATTTAAGACATGCGTTCACGGAGAAATCTATTAATGTTTAACTGTAAAATGACTGATGAGCTTACAATGGCAACAGCCGAGGAAAATGCTCAAAGAGTCTATGCCAAAAAACTTGCTGCTGATAGAGAAAGTAAGAAAAGAAAGCGTGCCGAGGAATCAAAAGAACAGCAAAA
>NW_027068664.1:0-2579 GCF_032884065.1 Artemia franciscana
GTATGCACTTGCATACTTAAACCATTCCCCGTTACGTAACAACCAAAGAAATAATTTTTATACGTAAGCAAACCTTATTACGTAACACATATGCATCTAGAAGTAAATAATACTTTATTACATAACAATTAAAGACATCAAGAAGTTTCTTTAAAAAAAAGTATCCAGACTGGGATTCGAATGGAGCACTGTTCTTTTAAAAGCAGTGAGAACATATTGTTAGTAATACGTATCAAGGCAGAGTTTACAGGCCCTTCCTAGTAATTTGAATTATAATGATAGTCCAGTTTTAACTTATAAATTTTCAAAAACTATTGGGCAAATTATTTTTAATTATAATTTAATACTTAAAAGATTAGATAGTGATATAAATTGGAAACCGTTTTGTAATTGTAAGCAACTTGGCCCATTTCTAAATCCTACTTACAAACATGCTATAACAGGGGACTTGTCAATAATAAAGCAAGATGATCTTTGAATTATAATGAATAAAGGGGATAATTTCCGTCTTTCTCATCATCTGAAACCATCGAGTGTTCTTGATGGCTTGGAAAATGATTTTGATTTATTTATTGATAAGTGGTGTAAGAAAGAGAATAAAAGTAAAGAGAGTTTTCAAAGTTGGAAGAATTTAATTATTAGTAGAATAAGAAATAAAATATATTCTAATTTAAAAATAGTAACACTAAAGCATTATTTTATAATGCGAAGATTAAACAAGCAATTGCTAATCTACAGAATGAATTTGTAATTTTGCCAGTGGATAAAGCTAATAATAATTTTGCCATAATTTGTCAGAAGCTGTATTGCGATATCTTAAAAAGGGAATTATGCACAACTAATGTTTACAAAAAGGTAAATTTAGAGGATGAGAATTTAATTGAAAAGACTGAAGAAATACTTTTTAAAAATTTTAATTTTAAAATAAATGACAATGATAAAAAGTTCCCTTTCCTATATTGGACTGTAAAATTTCATAAGAATCCCCCTAAACCACGGTTTATTGCTGGAGCAGCTAAATGTCCAACCCGCATTGCTGCTACTCACCTCTCTTTAATTTTAAAGGAAATTGTAAATAAACTTAAAACCTATTGTTCTGGTATTAAAAAGTGTTCGAATTTTAATCCATATTGGAGTGTTAATAATTCACTGCAGGTGATAGATTCTTTAACAATGGTTTCAGCTAAAAAAATTGAGTCTTTCGATTTTGCGACAATGTATACTAATTAATCACTTAATTTAGTGTTTACAAATTGTGGTAACAAAAGTGAAAATGAACAGTCTTATACAAGTAATTCGATCAGGTTAGATCGAAATACTGATTACGAAATAGTTTTAACTCAAAGTATACTATGGTACTTATGGTATACTATTAGTTCCCAATTTAACACAATACGTTTGAACACAAGAAAAAAAATAAGGAAGAATGGACGCTGTTACACCCAATGGGTTTTATGATGAAGAAGGTTTGAATTATTTCTTAACTCCTTATTTCAATTCATCCCTAAATCGATACCCAATAAGTATTTCATTCAGTCTACCAACAGTGAAATTTGTTTTAAAAGATTTTAAAAAAGATTAAAAATTATCTTAAAAGAAAATTATAAATTTGGGTTTAATAGTGGCTTATGTTTTATTTTATGCTTTGAAATTGAAGCTGAACTAAGTAGTAAATATAATGAAGGTACTAAAATTCCTTATTTTACAAGAAATTTTGATAAAATACATATTCATTACTTATTAGTGGTTAGTTCAATTGTGAATAGGAATACAACCTCTGATGTGATCTGGAGTTTTGCTCCAAAAACAGAACTTCGAACACTATTTTGCGAAATTTCTATAGAAAGGCAATATATTCCAGTCAATCGAAACGAATATATAAACGCACTAAAAATGACTATAACTGATAAATTAGGTAGATTAGTTGATCTGAATGGAGAAAATGTTGAATATGTTTTGGATTTGAAAAAAAGTTGAATGAAGTTATTTAATGAAATTTATCAATATAAAATATTGATCAATAAGAAACAGTTATTGGATACAGGATAGTATGGAAGCGGGATGGGTAGTTCCTTTAAAAATATAACCATTTACCAATTATTCAAGACGTCCATAAAAATTTAAAAGATGTAGCTTGTTCCATGTATAACACTATGATTAAACCTCGACTGAAATTATTCAAAAATAGACTGATTGAATAAGGAAAAAATGGGATAGATTATAATCAAAGAGAGTTAAATGATTTGAGATCTCTAAAAGATATAATTTCAAATAATAAGAGATATTTCAATAAACATCTTGCTGAACAGAGGAAACGCTTATTGGATGTAATGATTTTAGGGAAGGGGTTCAGACTACATCCCCGGTAATGCTCATGTTGATACCCTCAGTGATAATTGAAGATCCGCCTCTACCATTTGAATATAATTTAAAGTTTATTTAATATTTTCTTTCTAGATAAATGGCAGTAAATGAAGTCACTGCTTATTGGGATTTATTTGAAAAACCTATTATTAATGATTCTAAAACCAAATATGAACATACAGAGATTAGAAAAAACTATGTGAATGTTTCTCAAC
>NW_027068665.1:0-2578 GCF_032884065.1 Artemia franciscana
TCATTTTTTCAACATACGTAGCTATTACCCTCGAAAACTAAAACTTTTGAAATAGGAAAAGAGCCTTTAATCACATTCTTTATCATTTGCAATCATAAAATAGTCTAATATCTTCATTTTTTCAACATACGTAGCTATTACCCTCGAAAACTAAAACTTTTGAAATAGGAAAAGAGGCTTTAATCACATTCTTTACCATTTGCAATCATAAAATAGTCTAATATCTTCATTTTTTCAACATACGTAGCTATTACCCTCGAAAACTAAAACTTTTGAAATAGGAAAAGAGCCTTTAATCACATTCTTTACCATGTGCAATCATAAAATTGTCTAATATCTTCATTTTTTCAACATACGTAGCTATTACCCTCGAAAACTAAATTTTTTGAAATACGAAAAGAGCCTTTAATCACATTCTTTGCCATTTGCAATCATAAAATAGTCTAATATCTTCATTTTTTCAACATACGTAGCTATTACCCTCGAAAACTAAAACTTTTGACATAGGAAAAGAGCCTTTAATCACATTCTTTACCATTTGCAATCATAAAATAGTCTAATATCTTCATTTTTTCAACATACGTAGCTATTACCCTCGAAAACTAAAACTTTTGAAATAGGAAAAGAGCCTTTTATCACATTCTTTACCATGTACAATCATAAAATTGTCTAATATCTTCATTTTATCCACAGACAAAGCTATTACCCTCGGAAACTAAAACTTTTGAAATAGTAAAAGAGCCTTTAATCACATTCTTTACCATTTGCAATCATAAAATAGTCTAATATCTTCATTTTTTTAACATACGTAGCTATTACCCTCAAAAACTAAAACTTTTGAAATAGGAAAAGAGCCTTTAATCACATTCTTTACCATTTGAAATCATAAAATAGTCTAATATCTTCATTTTTTCAACATACGTAGCTATTACCCTCGAAAACTAAAACTTTTGACATAGGAAAAGAGCCTTTAATCACATTCTTTACCATGTGCAATCATAAAATAGTCTAATATGTTCATTTTTTCCACAGACAAAGCTCTTACCCTCGAAAACTAAAACTTTTGAAATAGGAAAAGAGCCTTTAATCACATTCATTACCATGTGCAATCATAAAATAGTCTAATATCTTCATTTTTTCAGCATACGTAGCTATTACCCTCGAAAACTAAAACTTTTGGCATAAGAAAAGAGCCTTTAATCACATTCTTTACCGTTTGCAATCATAAAATAGTCTAATATCTTCATTTTTTCAACATACGTAGCTATTACCCTCGAAAACTAAAACTTTTGACATAGGAAAAGAGCCTTTAATCACATTCTTTACCATTTGCAATCATAAAATAGTCTAATATCTTCATTTTTTCAACATACGTTGCTATTACCCTCGAAAACTAAAACTTTTGAAATAGGAAAAGAGCCTTTAATCACATTCTTTACCATTTGCAATCATAAAATAGTCTAATATCTTCATTTTTTCAACAGACGTAGCCATTACCCTCGAAAACTAAAACTTTTGACATAGGAAAAGAGCCTTTAATCATATTCTTTACCATGTGCAATCATAAAATAGTCTAATATCTTCATTTTTTCAACATACGTAGCTATTACCCTCGAAAACTAAAACTTTTGAAATAGGAAAAGAGCCTTTAATCACATTCTTTATCATTTGCAATCATAAAATAGTCTAATATCTTCATTTTTTCAACATACGTAGCTATTACCCTCGAAAACTAAAACTTTTGAAATAGGAAAAGAGGCTTTAATCACATTCTTTACCATTTGCAATCATAAAATAGTCTAATATCTTCATTTTTTCAACATACGTAGCTATTACCCTTGAAAACTAAAACTTTTGAAATAGGAAAAGAGCCTTTAATCACATTCTTTACCATGTGCAATCATAAAATTGTCTAATATCTTCATTTTTTCAACATACGTAGCTATTACCCTCGAAAACTAAATTTTTTGAAATAAGAAAAGAGCCTTTAATCACATTCTTTGCCATTTGCAATCATAAAATAGTCTAATATCTTCATTTTTTCAACATACGTAGCTATTACCCTCGAAAACTAAAACTTTTGACATAGGAAAAGAGCCTTTAATCACATTCTTTACCATTTGCAATCATAAAATAGTCTAATATCTTTATTTTTCCAACATACGTAGCTATTACCCTCGAAAACTAAAACTTTTGAAATAGGAAAAGAGCCTTTTATCACATTCTTTACCATGTACAATCATAAAATTGTCTAATATCTTCATTTTATCCACAGACAAAGCTATTACCCTCGGAAACTAAAACTTTTGAAATAGTAAAAGAGCCTTTAATCACATTCTTTACCATTTGCAATCATAAAATAGTCTAATATCTTCATTTTTTTAACATACGTAGCTATTACCCTCAAAAACTAAAACTTTTGAAATAGGAAAAGAGCCTTTAATCACATTCTTTACCATTTGAAATCATAAAATAGTCTAATATCTTCATTTTTTCAACATACGTAGCTATTACCCTCGAAAACTAAAACTTTTGACATAGGAAAAGAGCCTTTAATCACATTCTTTACCATGTGCAA
>NW_027068666.1:0-2577 GCF_032884065.1 Artemia franciscana
ATTTTTTCCACAGATATAGCTATTACCCTCGAAAACTAAAACTTTTGACATAGGAAAAGAGCCTTTAATCACATTCTTTACCATTTGCAATCATAAAATAGTCTAATATCTTCATTTTTTCAACATACGTAGCTATTACCCTCGAAAACTAAAACTTTTGAAATAGGAAAAGAGCCTTTAATCATATTCTTTACCATTTGCAATCATAAAATAGTCTAATATCTTCATTTTTTCCAACATACGTAGCTATTACCCTCGAAAACTAAAACTTTTGACATAGGAAAAGAGCCTTTAATCACATTCTTTACCATTGCAATCATAAAATAGTCTAATATCTTCATTTTTTCACATACGTAGCTATTACCCTCGAAAACTAAAACTTTTGACAATAGGAAAAGAGCCTTTAATCACATTCTTTACCATTTGCAATCATAAAATAGTCTAATATCTTCATTTTTTCAACATACGTAGCTATTACCCTCGAAAACTAAAACTTTTGACAAAGGAAAAGAGCCTTTAATCACATTCTTTACCATTTGCAATCATAAAATAGTCTAATATCTTCATTTTTTCAACATACGTAGCTATTACCCTCGAAAACTAAAACTTTTGAATAGGAAAAGAGCCTTTAATCACATTCTTTACCATTTGCAATCATAAAATAGTCTAATATCTTCATTTTTTCAACATACGTAGCTATTACCCTCGAAAACTAAAACTTTTGAAATAGGAAAAGAGCCTTTAATCACATTCTTTACCATTTGCAATCATAAAATAGTCTAATATCTTCATTTTTTCAACATACGTAGCTATTACCCTCGAAAACTAAAACTTTTGAAATAGGAAAAGAGCCTTTAATCACATTCTTTACCATTTGCAATCATAAAATAGTCTAATATCTTCATTTTTTCAACATAAGTAGCTATTACCCTCGAAAACTAAAACTTTTGAAATAGGAAAAGAGCCTTTAATCACATTCTTTACCATTTGCAATCATAAAATAGTCTAATATCTTCATTTTTTCAACATACGTAGCTATTACCCTCGAAAACTAAAACTTTTGAAATAGGAAAAGAGCCTTTAATCACATTCTTTACCATTGCAATCATAAAATAGTCTAATATCTTCATTTTTTCAACATACGTAGCTATTACCCTCGAAAACTAAAACTTTTGAAATAGGAAAAGAGCCTTTAATCACATTCTTTACCATTTGCAATCATAAAATAGTCTAATATCTTCATTTTTTCAACATACGTAGCTATTACCCTCGAAAACTAAAACTTTTGACATAGGAAAAGAGCCTTTAATCACATTCTTTACCATTGCAATCATAAAATAGTCTAATATCTTCATTTTTTCGACATAAGTAGCTATTACCCTCGAAAACTAAAACTTTTGAATAGGAAAAGAGCCTTTAATCACATTCTTTACCATTTGCAATCATAAAATAGTCTAATATCTTCATTTTTTCAACAGACAGCTATTACCCTCGAAAACTAAAACTTTTGAAATAGGAAAAGAGCCTTTAATCACATTCTTTACCATTTGCAATCATAAAATAGTCTAATATCTTCATTTTTTCAACATACGTAGCTATTACCCTCGAAAACTAAAACTTTTGAAATAGGAAAAGAGCCTTTAATCACATTCTTTACCATTTGCAATCATAAAATAGTCTAATATCTTCATTTTTTCAACATACGTAGCTATTACCCTCGAAAACTAAAACTTTTGAAATAGGAAAAGAGCCTTTAATCACATTCTTTACCATTGCAATCATAAAATAGTCTAATATCTTCATTTTTTCAACATACGTAGCTATTACCCTCGAAAACTAAAACTTTTGAAATAGGAAAAGAGCCTTTAATCACATTCTTTACCATTTGCAATCATAAAATAGTCTAATATCTTCATTTTTTCAACATACGTAGCTATTACCCTCGAAAACTAAAACTTTTGAAATAGGAAAAGAGCCTTTAATCACATTCTTTACCATTGCAATCATAAAATAGTCTAATATCTTCATTTTTTCAACATACGTAGCTATTACCCTCGAAAACTAAAACTTTTGAAATAGGAAAAGAGCCTTTAATCACATTCTTTACCATTTGCAATCATAAAATAGTCTAATATCTTCATTTTTTCAACATACGTAGCTATTACCCTCGAAAACTAAAACTTTTGACAATAGGAAAAGAGCCTTTAATCACATTCTTTACCATTGCAATCATAAAATAGTCTAATATCTTCATTTTTTCAACATACGTAGCTATTACCCTCGAAAACTAAAACTTTTGACATAGGAAAAGAGCCTTTAATCACATTCTTTACCATTTGCAATCATAAAATAGTCTAATATCTTCATTTTTTCAACATAAGTAGCTATTACCCTCGAAAACTAAAACTTTTGACATAGGAAAAGAGCCTTTAATCACATTCTTTACCATTTGCAATCATAAAATAGTCTAATATCTTCATTTTTTCAACATACGTAGCTATTACCCTCGAAAACTAAAACTTTTGAAATAGGAAAAGAGCCTTTAATCACATTCTTTACCATTTGCAATCATAAAAT
>NW_027068667.1:0-2577 GCF_032884065.1 Artemia franciscana
CAACATACGTAGCTATTACCCTCGAAAACTAAAACTTTTGAAATAGGAAAAGAGCCTTTAATCACATTCTTTACCTTGTGCAATCATAAAATTGTCTAATATCTTCATTTTGTCAAAATACGTAACTATTACCCTCGAAAACTAAAACTTTTGAAATAGGAAAAGAGCCTTTAATGACATTCTTTACCATTTGCAATCATAAAATAGTCTAATATCTTCATTTTTTCAACATACATAGCTATTACCCTCAAAACTAAAACTTTTGAAATAGGAAAAGAGCCTTTAATCACATTCTTTACCATTTGCAATCATAAAATAGTCTAATATCTTCATTTTTCCAACATACTTAGCTATTACCCTCGAAAACTAAAACTTTTGACATAGGAAAAGACCCTTTAATCACATTCTTTACCATTTTCAATCATAAAATACTCTAATATCTTCATTTTCTCCACAGACAAGGCTATTACCCTCGAAAACTAAAACTTTTGACATAGGAAAAGAGCCTTTAATCATATTCTTTACCATGTGCAATCATAAAATAGTCTAATAATTTCATTTTTTCAACATACGTAGCTATTACCCTCAAAAACTAAAACTTTTGAAATAAGAAAAGAGCCTTTAATCAAAATCTTTACCATTTGCAATCATAAAATAGTCTAATATCTTCATCTTTTCTACATACGTAGCTATTACCCTCGAAAACTAAAACTTTTGAAATAGGAAAAGAGCCTTTAATCACATTCTTTACCATGTGCAATCACAAAATTGTCTAAGATCTTCATTTTTTCAACATACGTAGCTATTACCCTCGAAAACTAAGACTTTTGACATAGGAAAAGAGCCATTAATCACATTTTTGCCATTTGCAATCATAAAATAGTCTAATATCTTCATTTTTTCAACATACGTAGCTATTACCCTCGAAAACTAAAACTTTTGAAATAAAAAAAGGGCCTTTAATCACATTCTTTACCATGTGCAATCATAAAATTTTCTAATATCTTTATTTTTTCCACAGACAAAGCTATTACCCTCAAAACCTAAAACTTTGGAAATAGGAAAAGAGCCTTTAATCACATTCTTTACCATTTGCAATCATAAAATAGTCTAATATCTTCATTTTTTCAACATAAGCAGCTATTACCCTCGAAAACTAAAACTTTTGAAATAGGAAAAGAGCCTTTAATCACATTTTTTACCATTTGCAATCATAAAATAGTCTAATATCTTCATTTTTTCATCAGACAAAGCTATTACCCTCGAAAACTAAAACTTTTGACATTGGAAAAGAGCCTCGAAAACTAAAACTTTTGAAATAGGAAAAGAGCCTTTAATCACATTCTTTACCATGTGCAATCATAAAATAGTCTAATATCTTAATTTTTTCAACATACGTAGCTATTACCCTCGAAAACTAAAACTTTTGAAATAGGAAAAGAGCCTTTAATCACATTCTTTACCTTGTGCAATCATAAAATTGTCTAATATCTTCATTTTGTCAAAATACGTAACTATTACCCTCGAATACTAAAACTTTTGAAATAGGAAAAGAGCCTTTAATCACATTCTTTACCAATTGCAATCATAAAATAGTCTAATATCTTCATTTTTTCAACATACATAGCTATTACCCTCAAAACTAAAACTTTTGAAATAGGAAAAGAGCCTTTAATCACATTCTTTACCATTTGCAATCATAAAATAGTCTAATATCTTCATTTTTCCAACATACTTAGCTATTACCCTCGAAAACTAAAACTTTTGACATAGGAAAAGACCCTTTAATCACATTCTTTACCATTTTCAATCATAAAATACTCTAATATCTTCATTTTCTCCACAGACAAGGCTATTACCCTCGAAAACTAAAACTTTTGAAATAGGAAAAGAGCCTTTAATCAAATTTTTTACCATTTGTAATGATAAAATAGTCTAATATCTTCATTTTTTCAACATACGTAGCTATTACCCTCGAAAACTAAAACTTCTCACATAGGAAAAGAGCCTTTAATCACATTCTTTACCATTTGCAATCATAAAATAGTCTAATATCTTCATTTTTTCAACATACGTAGCTATTACCCCCGAAAACTAAAACTTTTGAAATAGGAAAAGAGCCTTTTATCACATTCTTTACCATGTACAATGATAAAATTGTCTATTATCTTCATTTTATCCACAGACAAAGCTATTACCCTCGGAAACTAAAACTTTTGAAATAGGAAAAGAGCCTTTAATCACATTCTTTACCATTTGCAATCATAAAATAGTCTAATATCTTCATTTTTTTAACATACGTAGCTATTACCCTCAAAAACTAAAACTTTTGAAATAGGAAAAGAGCCTTTAATCACATTCTTTACCATTTGAAATAATAAAATAGTCTAAAATCTTCATTTTTTCAACATACGTAGCTATTACCCTCGAAAACTAAAACTTTTGAAATAGGAAAAGAGCCTTTAATCACATTCTTTACCATGTGCAATCATAAAATTGTCTAATATCTTCATTTTTTCCACAGACAAAGCTATTACCCTCGAAACCTAAAACTTTTGAAATAGGAAAAGAGCCTTT
>NW_027068668.1:0-2560 GCF_032884065.1 Artemia franciscana
CAATACTACCTGTGTTGTCTGTTCAGGCGGTTCATCCAGAGAAAATCAAGGTTCTTGCACGAGCGACCCCCTATTTCTTTCACTTTCTTAAACCATTGCTGAGGTCTGCTTTGTTTAAGTAATTTAATTTATTATTACCATAACGAGAAGCAGCAAGACATATTTCTTTATTGATTTGTTTACGAAGGGGTTAAGGCTTCCTCTTTCTTTCCGAGGTGAAAAAGTTTTAATTTCAAATGCATTAGTCCTTATATTTTTCCATTAATGTAGGGTTTACCTGAACCAACAATCTCCTCTGGCAAACAATTTTGGTAATTTGTCATTGTTTTTGTTTGAAATAAACTAATCTTTGAATTAAGATTTACATATGACAAAACATCATCCCAACTCCCAGACGTAATCCAAGATCCAAATCAAAAAGGTCTTGACTTATTGGCCGGTAAGAAAATTCAAAAAACGGAGGAATTTATTTTAAAAACTAGCAGTGATTTCAAATGTAGCATGAAATGATAGCTTTCACCGAGGGGAGGGGGGGGGGGTAGTTGGAATATTGCAAAAGGTTTTAAGGTTCGTGCAAAAAACATCCAAACTGGATCCATCTTTTGTAGTAGGGAAATCAACAATTTGCTTAAGCTTCTGATCTTCGCACAGATAATTAAGACTTAGTTTGTTTACGTTTCCTGCTATAAAGATGCCGGCATTTGGATACTTAGTCGTCACAAAGTCAAGACTTGCTTGTAGCCTGTCATGAAAATTACGACGAGAACAAGCATTCTGTCCGGGTGAATAACAAAACGAGCAAATTATTAAATTAGTTTAAGGCCGCGGTAGGCATTTGGGCTTAGTGGTATCCAAAAGATTTCATCACAATCAGCTAGTCCTGGCATATGGATAAGGGTAGGAGATAGGCAATCTTTTGCGAAAATCACAATTCCTCTTCCTTTTTTCCCCAGTGGGTGGTCAACCGGACGTAGATTTTCAAACTCCTGAAAACCAATCATTTTAAGGAGATCTGGATTTTATTCTTGGGCTTCAGTAGCTACAATTATATCAATAAATCAATTATATCAATCAATATCATTGATTGATATATCAATATCAATCAATATCAATATCAATTATATCAATTATATCAATTTTGCAACTAACCTTATGAAAAAATATATAATATATATTATATTATATATAATATATAATTATAAATATACAATATATATTATAATGAATATACAATATATATATAAAATATATAATATGAAAAAATATCAGTTTTAATTTTGATGTTGCTTCTAACTCGACTAACTTCACACATTCGGCGTTCGTAAGGAAAAAAACGAGGAAATGAAAACATTTTTATTAAACTGTTTAACAACCGATTTCTTCAAAAAAGCTTTATTCTTAGTAACTTTGGCATGGTGAAAGTATTAAAATTAATGCTGGGTGTAAGGAGAACATCCCCTAAAAGTGAAATATTATCGTTCGGAGTATCGTAGGAAGGTTTGTCGTAAGGCTCAAACTCACCAACCTGCATCGAGAGACTACTAAACCAGTTTTGAAGTGGGAGGGGAAGAGGTTCAAGTTGGGGGTAAATTGAGAGAGCCGCGGGTAAAATTTTACTCTTTTCTAAAATTTTCTTCTATTAAAGAGGGGAGACTACATCTTTTATCTTAATAATCGGGTTTTCAATTGTATCAGGTAATCAATGAAGCATTAATTGGTCTATGGTTCGACTTTAAGAGAGGAGCTTTAACTGGGCGATGGGATGTAGCCGATAATTTTTGGGGCGGACTATTTATTACAAGATAATTTTCGAATGTGGAAGAGTCAGACTGATAGGGTAGCCAGGGGGGATAAACTGCAAGGGACGGGGAAAGGTTTCCTGGTGATTCGGGAATAAGTCAAATCGGGAGTGTTCTCTATATGGGGGGATGGGAAGGCAAGATGATGCTGAGAGAGGGAAATACGGTGGAGGGTGTTTGAGAGGGGAGGGGTCGGGTTTGTTTTGGCAAATAACGGGTGGAGTCCAGAACCAGTCAGTAACTTCTTGGACGCACGGAGAGGAACGGAGTCGAAAGGAAGTAGATTTTTAAGAGGAATGTGAGTGAAGGGGGGTTTAGGGATGGTCTGCATTGAGTAAAGTGATTTTGGGTGTCGAGTTAACTACAAACGCGTAAGTACTTGGGGTGGAGGATTGTTTCGAGGGATGGATTCCTGGAATATACTGCTCGGCATCGGGTGTGCAGGGGGATAGTATTTGTTATTGGGAATTATACATACATTTTTCGAGCGGGGAGGGGAGGGGGCAATGAATCTTCTGCTAGGGAATTTTCTACGCGGATAATTTTCAATGGGGGGTGAAGTTTTCAGGGGGAATTTGCCAGAATTCCTATACGAAATTCTTTTTATATGTTTTGCTTTCTCTTTGCTGACTCAATTTTACGCGTGGCGATGTTAATTGTAATTGTCTAAAGTAAATTTTAACCGGGACTAAATTGTCTAGAGAACATTTCCGTAGGGAAGAGGATTATTCCGTGGAGCTAGAGCCGGATTTCCTGGCATT
>NW_027068669.1:0-2557 GCF_032884065.1 Artemia franciscana
TAGTGCCCTTTCTAATAGTTGAAAGTGTTTGGAGGACAACTAATCCCCCTCCCACGCCCACCATTTCCCCAAACACATCTAATCAAAATTTTGAGATAGCCATTTTATTCAACATAATTGACTGGTTCAGAAAGTATGTCTTTGAGGATGAACCCCCCCCCCCACAGCCCTCAGGGTAAAGGTTGTAAGTTATGCCTTGGGGCATATGAGGTTTACATAGAAAGGGTGATCTTATAAACTTCGGAGAGGGCTAATTGGATTGGTAATCAGAATTTCTGGTGTCTTTTTAAGATTAAGACTGATCGAAGGGTGGACCCCCCCCCCCACACACACACCTTGTATGTTCCCGAAATGCATCTGATATAAATTTTGAGATGATCATTTGTTGTCGTAAAAGCTTCAAAATAAGCTCATTTGATTGGAAATTGAAAGGGCTACTGCCCTTTTTATCAGTCAAAAGTGATGGAAGACAATAAGGACCCCCCCCCACCCCCACGTACATTGATTCCCAAAACACATTTAATCAAACTTAGATATAGCTATTTTGCTCAGCGTAGTTTAAAGGTCTGAAAATTAGTCTCCAAAAACCTCCATAGGCTATCTTCTCAAGAACAGAACATAATTTCCACTTTAGGCCTACTGAAAAAAAAACGGCTGTGGATTGTCACTTTTAGTATACTGACACTCATATATAATCCTTAAATTTTAGTTAACTTTTATTTATTTAAGTTAAAAAAGTTAAAAAATTTAAACGTTTTTTGTTGTTTAATGTCGTAGAATAAAAGGAATAGAATGGCTTTTGAATCTTCAACGGGAAAGTGTAAGCATAACAGATATTTTTGTTTAAAAAAACCATAAGACAAGATAAGTTTGCTCTAAAATAAGATTAGTAACTGATAATCATATATTATAGGTATTATAGCTATTGAGCTATTATATTAAGAAATTTGTATTGTTTGATGAGCTACATTACTGAAGTGTTTACGATATGCCCCAGGGGCATTTAAGCTTTTTATGGAAGGTGTGGTTGTTTAAACTTTAGAGGAAGATCATTTGACTGGAAATTTACAGTTCTAGTTCCCCTTTAAGAGACAAAATTGATGTAGGGCAACTAGCTCCCCTCCTTCCTGACAACTAGTCCAGGACTTTTAGGGTTTGACCCGGACAAAATTGCAATATAAACGAAAATGGTACCAAAATGATCAGAAAAAAATTCTGTACAACATACTAAAAGTCCCCATAAATCCGAGTGGGGCGAGTACCCGAAAAACAGGGGAAAAGGGGGAAATGCGGGGGAAAATGGGAAAAATGCCGAACATGCCCAGAAAATAGTTTAAAGTGAGTTTTCTGGGATTTTCACATACGCTGATTACCAAATTGACATCTAAAATTCAGTATAGAAAAAGAGTACTACGGAAAACGGGGGAACAGGGGAAAGAGGGGAGAAAAGAGAAGAATACAGGGTAGGGGTAGAAAGCGGTTTGAAAGATATTTTCTGGGGTACTCCTATTTGGTGATTACGAGATTGAGAAATAAAATGATATAAAAAAATCGATTAACATAAAACGGGGAAATGGGGGGGGCGGAGGGGAAAAGGGAAATATACAAGGTAGGGGTAAAAAGCATGTGGAAATGTGTTTTCTGGGGTTTTTCTATCTGCTGATCACGAAACTGACCCCTAAAATGAAGGAAAGAAAACGAGAACCATGAAAACCGAACAAAACTGGAGGAAACAACGGAAAAGGGGAAGGGAGGCCTGACTCCTGAGCCAGCTGCTAATGGCTAATAAGTAGGCCTATGGACAAAATAACTCGCTTAAGTATCAAACTTGTACTTTCTTGAATCACAGACATTTCTTACAACCATTTGAATTACTAAACATAAAGAAAACAACCGCTTGGCAGTTATATATAAAATGGATATTATATGTAAAATTTGCACTTTCGAAGGCAGTATAGTTGACTTGAAAAACACAGCATTGATATCACTGGTCACTGATGAATATGAGTGTGGAGTAAATACACGACGGATCAGTAGGTTTGTAGTCTATCATAGGTAAAAACAGAACTGAGGATCGTCCGTCATGTTCTCCGACGTGCACTGCCTGCATAAGGCCACTCCAACCAGGTCTTTGGCTTCTAAAAAGCCAGCTGCTGTGCCAAAGGAGGTCCAAGTAAATATATATATATATATTTATAGATATATATAAATATATATATATATATATATATATATATATATATATATATATATATATATATATATATATATATATATATATATATATATATATATATATATATATATATATACTTGAGAACCGAGTCAAAATCAGCCCAAGTCGCACTATACTACAAACGATGTCATTCTCCAAAGGAAGCCTCTGAGGGTAAGGGAAATGTCTGGAGTGTTCTGATTTTACTAGTTAGGGCCAGTTTTACATTACTAACAAGAACAAGGTTATATGAAATTATATTCCAGAGTTTTATCAATCAAGGCGGTTTGAGTTTTTTAAAGTTTTTCCCCAGCAAAAATTTAACTTCTTAACCACGGAACA
>NW_027068670.1:0-2551 GCF_032884065.1 Artemia franciscana
TCAGTCCATTTGTAAGCCTTAAAGTAACACGTACTGAATTTCCTTCCTTTAGAAGTGGAGGCCAGATACCTCTCATGAATAAGTTGAGCTGGTTGGTCGGAATGCGTTGCAGATATCAGAGAGATTCCTGGCCACTGCTGGAACCAGCAGTGGGTTTAGGAATGCACCGCATTCGGATTTTCACCGCAAAAGTCCAATGTTTCTTGTATTTTGTTTTTTCATTGTGTGATTACGGATTCACAACAACAAAATAAACTGACGAGCTGACGCTTAAATAAACTGAACTAAATACGGACAGACGAAACATTTCAAAACCAAGTCATTGTGAAGTAACTGTAGAAAGTAACAGTGCTATTTAATGGCTCTGAAAAAAAAGCATTGGGGCAAACAATACAATCAAGGAGGTGAACAAAAACACAGGGGTGAGCTCGCTAGTTCAACATACCCCATAGCTAAAATAGCTATTAAATAGAAGTAACAAGACCGTTCAGCAACTCTATGGGGCTTAGCCCTGCCCCCGCCCCCTAATTGGTAACACCGTAGCCTTTTAAGCTCCCTTCGGGTGAATGCAAGTAAAATTTTGAATAACAAGAATTTTAAAGGACGACAGGAGCATGATAATTTTAGAAATACCCCGAGGGGGCATGGCCCTATCAAACAGTTTGTGCTGACGAACTGTAAGTAAGAAGCGACTCGGCTACATCAAAAGAAGCGCATCTTAATGCTGATTTTAAATATTTAAGTTTCATCAAGTTTAGTTTTACCCATCAAAGGTTACGAGCCTGAGAAAATTTGCCTTATTTTAGAAAATAGGGAGAAACACCCTCATAGAATCTTAACAAAAATCACACCATCAGATTCATTGTATCAGAGAACCCCATTGTAGAAGTTTCAAGCTCCTGTCTACAAAAATGTGGGATTTTGTATTTTTTGCCAGGAGGCAGATCACGGATACGTGTTTATTTGTTTGTTTGTTTTTTTCTCAGGGGTGATCGTACCGACCCAGGGGTCCTAGAATGCTGCGAGAGGCCTCATTCTAACGGGAATGAAAAGTTATAGTGCCCTTTTTAAGTGACCAAAAAAATTGGAGGACACGAAGGCCCCCTCCCACGCTAATTATTTTCCCAAAGTCAAAGGGTCAAAATTCTGGGATAGCCATTTATTCAGCGTAGTCGAAAGACCTTAAAACAATGTCTTTGGGGACGACTTACTCCCCCAGAGTTCCCGTGGGAAGGGGCTACAAGTCACAAAATTTTACCAGTGCTTACATATAGTAATGGTTATTTGGAAGTGTACAGACGTTTCCAGGGGGATTTTTTGGTTGGGAGGAGGGGCTGAGAAGATGGCGATAGGTTGGGGGAACTTTCCATCAAGTAATTTGTCATGGGGGAAGAAAATTTCCATGAAGGGAGCACAGGATTCTCTAGAATTATTTAAAAAAGAAACAATGAAAAAATAAATATTAAAAAGTTTTTTCGACGGGAAGTAAGGAGCAGCATTAAAACTGAGAACGGAGAGAAATTAGTACGCATATGAGGGACTCACCACCTCCTAATACCTCGCTCTTTACGCTAAAGTATTTTTAGTAAGTTCAACTATTTATTCTACGGCTTTTGTGATTCAGGGGTCATTCTTAATGAATTGGAAAAAGAGTGCAGTAAAGTGTAAAGAGGGAGGTACTGACGAGGGGGTGAACCCCCTCATATATGTAACAAAAACATGAGAATACAAAAGTTCGTTACGTAAGCTAATTTGTAAGTTACGTATATCTTTTACTAATAAAAACATTCGTAAAAAATTGAAAGTTCTAGTTGCCTTTTTAACTAACCAAAAAATCGGAGGGCAACTAGGCTTCCTCCCCCGCTTTTTTCTCAAAATCATTCCATCAAAACTATGAGAAAGCCATTTAGCCAAAAAAAATACATATGCAAATTTCGTTTTAATTATTCCTCTGCGGAGAGTCAAAATCAAAACATGCATTGATTCAAAAACGTTCAAAAATTAAATAAAAAAAAGTTTTTTTTAACTGAAAATAAGGAGCGACATTAAAACTTAAAAGGAACAGAAATTACTTCGTATGTGAAAGTGGCTGCTTCCTCATCAACGCCCCGCTCTTTACACTAAAGTTTTTTACTGTTATAAAAAAAGAGTTGAGAGAAAGAGTCAAACTTTAGCGTAAAGAGCGGGGCGTTGATGAGGAAGCAGTCCCTTTCATATACGAAGTAATTTCTGTTCGTCTTAAGTTTTAATGTCGATCCTTACTTTCAGTTTAAAAAAAACTTGTTTTTTTTATTTAATACATGAAAAGAATCAACTTATTGTGCTGATTTCAAATATATATAATTCATCTTGTTTACTATTACCCATCAAAAGTCAACGGATCAAAATTTTGAGATAGCCATTTTGTTCAGCATAGTCGAAAACCATAATAACTATGTCTTTGGGGATGACTTACTCCCCCACAATCCCTGGGGGAGGGGCTGCAAGTTACAAACTTTGACCAGTGTTTACATATAGTAATGGTTATTGGGAATCGTACAGACGTTTTCAG
>NW_027068671.1:0-2536 GCF_032884065.1 Artemia franciscana
AAGGCTCTTTTCCTATTTCAAAAGTTTTAGTTTTCGAGGGTAATAGCTACATATGTTGAAAAAATGAAGATATTAGACTATTTTATGATTGCACATTGTAAAGAATGTGATTAAAGGCTCTTTTCCTATTTCAAAAGTTTTAGTTTTCGAGGGTAATAACTACGTATGTTGAAAAAATGAAGATATTAGACAATTTTATGATTGCACATGGTAAAGAATGTGATTAAAGGCTCTTTTCCTATTTCAAAAGTTTTAGTTTTCGAGGGTAATAGCTACGTATGTTGAAAAAATGAAGATATTAGACAATTTTATGATTGCACATGGTAAAGAATGTGATTAAAGGCTCTTTTCCTATGTCAAAAGTTTTAGTTTTCGAGGGTAATAGCTACGTATGTTGAAAAAATGAAGATATTAGACTATTTTATGATTGCACATGGTAAAGAATGTGATTAAAGGCTCTTTTCCTATTTCAAAAGTTTTAGTTTTCGAGGGTAATAGCTACATATGTTGAAAAAATGAAGATATTAGACTATTTTATGATTGCACATGGTAAAGAATGTGATTAAAGGCTCTTTTCCTATTTCAAAAGTTTTAGTTTTCGAGGGTAATAGCTACGTATGTTGAAAAAATGAAGATATTAGACTATTTTATGATTGCACATGGTAAAGAATGTGATTAAAGGCTCTTTTCCTATGTCAAAAGTTTTAGATTTCGAGGGTAATAGCTACGTATGTGGAAAAAATGAAGATATTAGACTAATTTATGATTGCAAATGGTAAAGAATGTGATTAAAGGCTCTTTTCCTATTTCAAAAGTTTTAGTTTTCGAGGGTAATAGCTACGTATGTTGAAAAAAATGAAGATATTAGACTATTTTATGATTGCACATGGTAATGAATGTGATTAAAGGCTCTTTTCCTATTACAAAAGTTTTAGATTTCGGGGGTAGTAGCTACGTATGTTGAAAAAATGAATATATTAGACTATTTTATGATTGCAAATGGTAAAGAATGTGATTAAAGGCTCTTTTCCTTTTTCAAAAGTTTTAGTTTTCGAGGGTAATAGCTATGTATGTTGAAAAAAATGAAGATATTAGACTATTTTATGATTGCACATGGTAAAGAATGTGATTAAAGGCTCTTTTGCTATTTCAAAAGTTTTAGTTTTCGAGGGTAATAACTACGTATGTTGAAAAAATGAAGATATTAGACTATTTTATGATTGCACATGGTAAAGAATGTGATTAAAGGCTCTTTTCCTGTGTCAAAAGTTTTAGTTTTCGAGGGTAATAGCTACGTATGTGGAAAAAATGAAGATATTAGACTATTTTATGATTGCAAATGGTAAAGAATGTGATTAAAGGCTCTTTTTCTATTTCAAAAGTTTTAGTTTTTGAGGGTAATAGCTACGTATGTTGAAAAAATGAAGATATTAGACTATTTTATGATTGCACATGGTAAAGAATGTGATTAAAGGCTCTTTTCCTCTTTCAAAAGTTTTAGTTTTCGAGGGTAATAGCTACATATGTTGAAAAAATGAATATTAGACTATTTTATGATTGCACATGGTAAAGAATGTGATTAAAGGCTCTTTTCCTATTTCAAAAGTTTTAGTTTTCGAGGGTAATAGCTACGTATGTTGAAAAAATGAAGATATTAGACAATTTTATGATTGCACATGGTAAAGAACTGTGATTAAAGGCTCTTTTCCTATGTCAAAAGTTTTAGTTTTCGAGGGTAATAGCTACTTATGTTGAAAAAATGAAGATATTAGACTATTATATGATTGCACATGGTAAAGAATGTGATTAAAGGCTCTTTTCCTATTTCAAAAGTTTTAGTTTTCGAGGGTAATAGCTACATATGTTGAAAAAATGAAGATATTAGACTATTTTATGATTGCACATGGTAAAGAATGTGATTAAAGGCTCTTTTCCTATTTCAAAAGTTTTAGTTTTCGAGGATAATAGCTATGTCTGTGGAAAAAATGAAGATATTAGACTATTTTATGATTGCACATGGTAAAGAATGTGATTAAAGGCTCTTTTCCTATTTCAAAAGTTTTAGTTTTCGAGGGTAATAACTACGTTTGTTGAAAAAATGAAGATATTAGACAATTTTATGATTGCACATGGTAAAGAAGTTGATTAAAGGCTCTTTTCCTATTTCAAAAGTTTTAGTTTTCGAGGGTAATAGCTACGTATGTTGAAAAAATGAAGATATTAGACAATTTTATGATTGCACATGGTAAAGAAGTTGATTAAAGGCTCTTTTCCTATTTCAAAAGTTTTAGTTTTTGAGGGTAATAGCTACGTATGTTGAAAAAATGAAGATATTAGACAATTTTATGATTGCACATGGTAAAGAATGTGATTAAAGCTCTTTTCCTATGTCAAAAGTTTTAGTTTTCGAGGGTAATAGCAACGTATGTTGAAAAAATGAAGATATTAGACTATTTTATGATTGCACATGGTAAAGAATGTGATTAAAGGCTCTTTTCCTATTTCAAAAGTTTTAGTTTTCGAGGGTAATAGCTAC
>NW_027068672.1:0-2536 GCF_032884065.1 Artemia franciscana
AAAAAACTAAAAAGAAAAAAAAACTAAAAACTAATAAAAAAACTAAAAAATCTAAAAATCTAAATAAGCTAAAAAAGAAAAAAAAAGGAAAAAAAATAAAGGAGAAAAACAAAACTAAAAAACGAATGTATATACAGACCGGGACACCGGGATACAAATGACGACCGGGACCCGGGACACAGGGAATATAAATGACGACCGGGACACAGGGACACAACTACAACGGGGACACCGGGGGAAACAGGGGGATGTAAATGACGACCGGGGACACCGGGACAGGGAATGGTCGATTAGCAATCACCATCAACAAAGCTCAAGGGCAATCATTAGAATCATGAGGTATAGATCTGAATACAGATTGTTTTCCCATGGACCATTATATGTTGCATGTTCAAGAGTCGGTAAACCTGACAATCTATTTATATGCAAAGACAATGGGACAGCAAAGAATGTTGTATATTCGCAAGTTTTACGTAGTTAAAACCATATATATATATCTATCTATATTCACAGGTGGGACATAGGGACACAACTACAATGGCGCGTAACTATTATGGCGCGTAACGACTTACGCGCGCGGGGGGGCTTGGGGGGGCGCGAAGCGCCCCCACCAACTAGGTGTTGGGGTGGCGCGAAGCGCCACCCCAACAGCTAGTATATATATAAAAATAAGTTGTCTGTCTGTGTGTCTGTCTGTGGATCAGGTGACGTCATGTTTCTGTGTTGACTGACATCATGAAATCAGTTGTCGTCATTTTTGCTTTGACGGTGACGTCATTCAAGATATTTAAGACATATGTTCACGAAGAAATCTATTAATGTTTAAGTTTACAATGACTTATGAACTTGCCATGGCAAAAGCCGATGAAGATGCTCAAAGAGTCTATGCCAAAAAACTTGCTGCTGATAGAGAAAGTCAGAAAAGAAAGCGTGCCGAGGAATCAAAATAACAGCAAGGAAACAGGCTTGAGGCTGATAGAGAAAGAAAGAACAGAAAGCGTGCCGAGGAATCAAAAGAACAGCAAGGAAATAGGCTTGAGGCTGATAGAGAAAGAAAGAACAGAAAGCGTGCCGAGGAATCAAAACAACAGCAAGGAAACAGGCTTGAGGCTGATAGAGAAAAAATGAACAGAAAGCGTGCCGAGGAACTACCAGAGCAACGCGGAAGCAGACTTGCTGCTAAAAGAGAAAGTGAAAAAAGAAGGCGTGCCGAGGAATTAAAAGAACAGCAAGAAATCAGGCTTGCTGCTGATAGAGAAAGTAAGAAAAGAAAGCGTGCCGAGGAATCAGAGCAACCTGAAAGTTATCGCCTGGCATTCAGGTACAACCCAGTCGATGATTATAGCTTGAGTAGATGTGTTTAAATCGGGACAATGTCTAAAATTTGTCCCTATGGCAAGGCCTTGAAATTCAATGGTGAAACAATGGGAACGTCTTACGCTTCAGGAAAAGTTAAACTTCCTCTATTGGCTGCACCACCAGAGCCATTGAAGACGAATGAATGCTTGCCTGAAAAATTCTAATTTATGGGCACACGTAAAAATATTAAAATTAACTACAAATATGCGTGTCCGATTGCAAAACGATGACTCTGGTCAAACATTTTCAGATCAATTGCTGACAATTGGAAACAGAAAGCTCCCAGTAGACTCAATTTCAGGACGTATACAACTACCTGCTGATTTCTGTAATTTAGTGACGTCCAAAAATGAATTGATTGAAAAAGTATTTCCGAATATTCTATAAAATTATAAAAATAATAAATGGCTAAGTGAAAGAGCAATTCTCGCACCCAAAAATATTGACGTCCACGAAATCAACAATATTGTTTTGACCAAGATTCAAGACCAGGCAGTCCTTTACAAGTCAGTCGACACAGTTTTGGAACCAAATGAAGCGGTAATTATCAATCTGAAGTTTTGAATTCCATAGATCTTTCAGGGTTTCCACCACACGTGCTACAACTAAAAATTGGCGTACCAATAATACTTTTGAGAAATATAAACCCACCAAAGCTTTGCAATGGCACTCGACTTGCCGTAAAAAAAACAATGGAAAACCTAATAGAGGCCACAATCTTGACAGGGCCTTTTGAGGGTGAGGATGTTCTTATTCCTCGCGTTCCCATGATTCCAACGGATCTGCCTTTTCAATTTAAAAGATTGCAATTCCCAATTCGATTAGCATTTGCAATCACCATTAACAAAGCTCAAGGTCAATCATTAGAAAAATATGGTATAGATCTTAATACTGATTGTTTTTCCCATGGACAATTGTACGTTGCATGTTCGAGGGTCGGTAAACCTGAAAATCTATTTATATGCAGCGACAATTGGACAGCGAAGAATGTTGTATATTCGCAAGTTTTACGCAGTTAATTTGTATTGTATCTATCTATCTATATAAAAACGAGTTGTGTGTATGCATGTTTGTTTGTTTGTAAAAAGAGCGTTTGTATATGATGTCATTATTAGTACATACGGCTTAGTATATGAAGAGACAATGGGAAAGCCAAGAATGTTGTATATTCGCAATT